>NW_011499847.1:4663897-4694949 GCF_000495115.2 Populus euphratica | reverse complement strand
GTAAAATTTGACAGGTTGAGGAAAGAGATGTACCAGAAAAACTATAGAGTTTTGTTTGCTGGAATTGAAACTTTTGCGAGATGCTGTCCGAGGGCTTCGATCTATTGCATGCCACAATGAACATATTTCCTTCCCTCGACACCCCTTCTCTCATTGCTCCATTTCCAAACACGGTCCACCCTTTGATGTCACGCCTAAATTCCGGATTAAGTAGAATGGCCAGGCACTTTAGGACAAACTTTTCAGTCGAAGGTGACCAACTTTTCTAATAACAAATAAACATAGGAAAATTTGGAAAATAATTTCCCAAAAATTGTTTTCCGCCTTAGTATTGTACATATACTCCACTAAAAGGCCTTAAGAAATACTAGGAACATTTTTTCTGTCGTAGTATTGTACATAATACACCACTAAAAGGCTGAAGATAAGTTGCAATTTCTGAAAGGGCGCAGATTGTTGTTCCAGTGACTTGTTTCTGTTAAGAAAAGCAACATTTACATAGATTTTTTTTTTTTTTGTGAGATGAGAATTTTAATCTTGCCTATGTTGTCGCAGAATAGTCATGGAAGAAAGCAGCACGAGTCGAAAGCCCTGCATCAGTTAAAAAGCGACTTGTTCGTTGTAGGGAAAAAATAGATTAACTACAAAAATACCCTTCACTTATAGGACAGTTATTAGTTTTACCCTTGAACAATTGCATCCTTCAATTTCACCCTTGACGTTTATGTTTTCAATTCTGCCCTTTTGTCCACTCTTCCTTCAAATCAATTGACATAGCATGCTCCATGCCCGCATCATAATTCTTGAATTTAAAAATAGGGAAATAACCTAAAATTCAATTGTTTTAATTTTGTAATATAGAATCTAAATGGGATTTATTTTTACAAAATTGTTCTCTTATGCTTTAATTAATAAATATTACTAATCTGAAGACCGGTGGTGTTTGCACACATGTGATTAACGGATTTTGTTAACATAATTGGATGGTAAGTGCTGGAAGGGTGGAGTTGACAACGTGAAGGGTAAAATTGATGGGTGGTAGTACCACGCTATTATTTATTTATTTTGTCGGTCTGATTTTGTTCTTTTATATGTTATTATTTATTTTATATTAGAGATTAATTTTTATATATAAGAATAAATAATTTTTATTTTTATGACCATGTTATATAAATATAATTTATTTAGATAAAACATAAAATAAAATTTACAGATAAACTAGAATAATCTCTTTGAAGCATTATAAAATTAAAAAATCAATTATAGTTTTTTTTAATAAACTAAAAAATTTAAAAAAATAAGAGAGAGAATTTTATTTAAAACTTAAAATTAAAAAAATTAAAGGATACTTTTTTTAAAAAAATAAACCTCCAAAAAAGAAAAGAAAAGAAAAAAACAAAACACTAATCAAATGAAGAACAGTTTAGGAGAAGAGCAACTGTCATTTCCCCGCCTCAATTAGTTTATGTTAATATTTTCTTCACGTTCAAAGTATGTTACTATGACTAAAATGGCAGAAGAGGAACCTGAAAGTAAAAAAATGCAGGAGAGCATTAACATGCAAGCTTCTGCAGATATCTTCATCTTCTCACAACATGTTGTGAAGAGGCCTTGCCTGAAATATTCAAGTCATGATTAAGATATGGATTCGATCCACATCGTAAAACGATCGACGAACATATATTCAAGTCATGAGAATGATCATGATTTCACAAGTGCGGCATACATACCTTTCAGCAAGAGATGCTAAACACTAGAAAGAAGAAGAAGGGGGGTGTGATAAACTCAATATATAGAGTTTTCCGAATAAACTAGAAAAAGGCATATTCATGAATCAGAGCATGATGTGAAGCAGGACAGGCAAGAAATATACAGATACTGATTAGATATTTAAGAGTAAATTAAACTCTCTCCTGCAGCTTCCAAATATGGAGTAAGGACATCAATTTGTTCCTTATGTTGAGAAAACAAATCAAGATATATATTTTGAATTGAAATCCATACAATACAATCACTACTTAGAAAGAAAATGAAGTACCACATCAATAGATTTAGATTTTGAATAATTGAAGATTGTGATTTGTTTTCATATTTTTTTTATTGCATTTTTATACATGTCTTTTAATCGGTTGATTATAGATATCATTAAATCACGTAGGGTTTTCATGGTAGCAATATATATATATATATTTAAATTTAGTCATCAAACTTTGTTTCTCTTCAATTGCATTATTTTGCGAAACAATTTATCAAAAACTTGTTTCTCTTCAATTGCATTATTTTGCGACCAAGTTCATGAACAATTTATCAAAAAATGTTAGGGATGGACACAATTGAAACAAACAGGACCAAAGTGTAAAATAAGAAAAAACAGGTGGCAATTTAAAGAATGGAAAGATAAGTTCACTCTTGTCTTTTTATTTTTGGACACAATTGAAACAAACAGGACCAAAGCGTAAAATAAGAAAAAACAAGTGGCAATTTAAAGATTAAATGAAAACTTTTTGGTCCCTTAATATTTCAAAAACGAGAATGATTAGACATTTAAGATTTGATGTTTAAAATTTAAACTCAGTTTAAGTTTCACAATTTATTTTTTCTAACATCATTAAAGTAAAATTACATTTATTAAGGTCATTTATCAAAGTTGAATTCATAAATACTAAAATTCAAGTCGAGTGATTAGTGGCTCAAATCTGGCCAACTAAGAGGTTTCTTTTTCCTAAAATTATTTAACGTGATTAGTGGCTCAAATCTGGCCAACTAAAAGGTTTCTTTTTTCTAAAATTATTTTACTTTCTCTTTCCTCTCTCATGATATAGGTTTTGAAAGGATAAAAAAGTTGGAGACTAAAATGAAAATTCCAAAGAAAAGGGACCAAACATTAAAAAACAAAAAATTGTGGGATTAAAGTGTAGTTTAATACACATACTGTACAATATACATGTGAAAAGGCTGTTAATTTTCGCAAATTTTAATTTTGTTCCTTCTTTTTTTAATTTTATTTTAACACATATCTTGAACAATATATATGTGAAAAGCCTGTTAATATTTATAAATTTTAATTTTGATCCTTTTTCTTTTAATTTTATTTTGTACTATAACTAAAAATTTTATTATGCAACAACAATCTTTGACATCTCAGGCACGTCTTAACATGCAATCCAAAGAGAATTAAGAAAAAAATAGAGGAAAGACAACACAACTCTTAAGGATAAAAAGTTTGATGCCAGTTCGAAACAATTCTAAAACTTCTTATTTAATCCCGGAACATTCTTCAACACCTAAGGCAAGTGTTAACATGCAATCCAATGATCATAAAAAAATATAGGACAACAACAACATAACTTTTAAAAACAAAATTAAAAGAAAGAAGTTTAATGATCAAATCATAACAAATGTAAAGTTTGCGCGACCTAGAAAGGAAATTTACTCAATGAATGGTGCTATAATTAGTGAAATACGAGAGGATAAACAGCGCTTACATGAAAGGAAATTAGCCCAATAAATATTGCTATGAATAGTGAAATGTCAGGGATGAGCAGTGCACGCAAAAGGAAACTGGTTTATTTTTGTTTATTTTTGTTAATATTAATGTCAATAATTTCTACTTTTTGGGTTTTTTAGTTGAGCAAAGTTCTTGGGCGTAGATGGACATCGAAAAAATTCAGAGACAAAAACAGGAATAGCTCTACCAAGTTTAAGGTAAAGGTGGTAGCTAGGTATCCAGATTCCGGAGCCAGTTACGGAATTGTCACAAATAAACAGAACTGTTTACCTAATTCAGAAGCTTAATGATCAAAGTTAATATTTGTCCTAAAATTACAGAAGGGCTATGTATTGGCTGTGTCAGGGAGAGAATTCATGCGTTGATATGAATGGAGGTAGTGCCTTTTGTCACCCCGTAACTCAAAGTAGTTGAGCAATTAGTCACAGGGTTTTTGATAGTGATGTTATAATCCCCATGAAACAGGGACATTTCAAAGTATCCTTCACCATCGGCTTTAGTTTCTGTAGGTTTAGTTCTCCACTCATCAATCAGTTTGTCCACAACATCCCCTGATGGGGTATTTTTGAAGTCCTTGTCTACTAAGGTTGTAGCATTGAAACCGGCAGTTGCTGGTCCAGCAAACATTATAATCCCCTTAACAGCATGATGACAATAACCTTCCCTTAGTATCTGCTCCAGGTACTCTGCCTGCCCACCAAAAACAGTTATTAGCAACTAATTTCCGTTGCATTTTTTAGACTAGTTGGAAACCTGGAATCAGTAACCAACCTTGATAGGATGTATTTGGGATTATTTTTTATATTCGTTTGAAAAGCAAGTGTAATACCTGATTTGGTTCTTTATAATACCTGATTTGGTTCTTTCACGACATCCACTTCAGTAAGCCATATAGGCAATCCTGTTGAACTTAGAATGTCCAAAACAGATCTCATGTAAGCAAGGTTTGGCTGGCCAACACCGAAATGACCTTCCAAACCAATGCCAGCCAAAATTCCTTGGTTTCCAGGATATGACACTATCGCGCCTAGTTTCTTCATGTAGCTGATTGGGTCCACATCTTCATCATTGCTATATTCAATGGTATTGAACTCGTTCAGGAACATTGTTGTCTTGGGATCGAGCTCGTAAGCTCGTTTGAAGTACCTGGAAGAAGCATTTTTGCCAAGTTTATCCTCAAAGAAGCTGAAATGCAGATTTTCATTTATTACATCCCAGGCAATTAATTGCCCTGCGTATCTTGAAACCACTGAATCCACTCTTTTTGCTGCAGCTTTCCTTAATTCATCTGAAGTAAGATTCTTAACCCACTCTGGCTGGTACTTTGGATCGTCCCATAAAATGTTGTGACCTCTTATAGAAATGCCATTTTTCTTGGCAAATTTTACCATGGTATCTGCAACAGTATAGTTTTCTTGTCCTTGTTTCGGCTCATTGCTGTACCACTTCATTTGATTGGTGAAAGTAGTATACTTGAATCTTGAGGCAAACCAGTTCTGGTAATCTGTGCTGTCAATAATATGGAAGTTCATGCCACATCCAAATGGAAACTCTGACCTGGTTTGCTTAATGGAAACAGTCGCACTGTCCACTGCAGTTCCGTTGCCATAAGTTACCTTGAATCTCACCTTGCTCTTGCGTTCCTGCAGGTTTAAATTTAACTCTGGATTCGATCACGATGTAGATTTTATTGAAATAATATGGATATGTTTTCTCCATGGAAAGTCATGTGATTTGTTTCATCCTGGTGGCTATAGATTCTCGCTTGTACGGTTTTGCTAATGGTTTCTCAAGATTGTTGAGGCTACGCCATAAACAAGCAATGCAATTAGATTTAAAGTACCTTATCAATCTTCTTGTCCTGTTGGGCTCTCCATTGCTCCAAGGTGAATGGTTGTAAGGATACACTGTCCACCCATATTTCAGTTGTTGTATTATTGCTCTACAATGAGGGGTAAATAAGCATATCATTGAATTCAATTAGAAAAAAGCAATGAATTAGATCTCGATGCCCTTGCACTGCTAGGAAACTAAATTCATGTACTCTACCTCAAATAGAATATCAGCATGGCTAGTAAAATTTGCAAATATACCACCTTTTAACAAAGACCAGCATCCATTCCTTGCCAGAACTCTACCACCAATTACAAGTTCAGTATGAGGAATTTTGAAAACAACAGCTACCCTTTCACTTCCTTTGTTGATTTGAATCCATGCTGAAATTTCAATCAAACTTTTCTTTTAAAAATTCTGAAATAGATAATTAGTAACCTTCTTGTGTTTGTTGTCTCTAATTTTTTGTATTGGTTGCCGGCGATAACCTTACTTCTTAGTTTTTCCTTCCGTAGGAAAATGTAACAAAAATAAAATTCAAAAAGAAAAACCCAAAAATCTTAAACTTGAGACAGATGGGAAAACTTGGAAAACATACCAGAGAAGCTGTAGATGAGACCTCCCCCTAATTGGACCTTTTGCGAGATACTATCTAGTGATTGCGTTCTGTTATACGCAACAATGAATCTGTTTCCATTCCTTGACATTTCTTCTTTCATTGCCCCTTGTCCGTATACAGCCCACCCCTCCATGCCATGAGTAAAATCTGGATTAGCGATTATCCCTCCTCCATCTTGAGCTGTCTTGGGCTCTACCAAACACTGGTTTGAAATTAGAAAAATATAGTTTAAATTACCATTGCAAGCCTCGGCCCCTTTTTTTTTTTTGTAGTCTAATATGCACAGAAGCCTAGATAGTGAAAAGATAGTCCTGGTTACCTTTGTTCTAGCATTATAAATAGAAGAGAAAGCATGACATATCCTATGCTCTGCATCAATCAGTGAAGAATATGGTGGTCAGAATTAATGAATTTATTATTTGATACCAAAAGCAACTTCAATATTGGTAAGCAAATATAGAGATATAAGCCTGAGTGAGTGAGAGGGTGAGAGACCTGAACCCAGAAAAATGCTAAAAAACACCAAGATCAAAGCTTCTGCAAGTATCTTCATTTTCCCAGAGACACGAGCCAAAAAGCTATCGCTGAAGCATATGTATGCTACACAGTGGGAAGAGATGTCAGTCCAAATCATTTGTTTTTCTATTTCTGGAGAACTTTAAAAAATGCAACTAAATGTACCATACCAAGATGCCCAGATATTTGCTAAAATAAAAACAGACAATGAATGGCTGTAAAAAGCACCGCAAGAACAATATGCTTAAGAACTGCTGCCAAGTCCATTCTCAAAGCAAGAGAGAAGGAAACAAGACAAGTATTCGCAAACCTGGGTTCTGGGACACTGTTGAATCACTGAAACTTCCCAGGCTGGCTCGTGAAACTTATCTGGAGTTTATTGGAAAGAAGGTTGCGCGCGTGGTACTAAGGACAAAAGCTAAAAAAATTAATTAAAGTAGCTAAAGATTTAAAAAACTGGAAAGGACGGATGCTCCCGGATATCGTAATCTCCAAAGTTTCCGTGTTTTAAAAATAATTTTTAAAAAATTTATTTTAATTTAATTATTTTAATATTTTCATTAAAAATAATTTTTAAAAAATTTATTTTATTTTAATTTAATTTAATTATTTTAATATTTTCGAATTATTTTTATCTGACTATATAAAAATTAATTTTAAAAAATAAAAAATATTATTTTAATATATTTTTAAATAAAAATAATTTTAAAAAATAACAATTACTACACCTCAAACATCTACAGAAGTTGTTCCTCCAATGTGAAATTGACTTTCATTTCCATGGCATGCACCGTAAAATATAGGGACTGATTTGATACTTTGTTTTTTTGAGTGTCCTACGTTTTCTCATTTCCTCTGAGTTAAACATTTTGTTAGCTTGGAGGATGAGAATAAATTGCTAGTAAAAATAATTTATAAGAAATTATTTTAATTTTATTCAAGAGTAATGAAAATATTTTTTTATTAGTGCAAAAAATAAATAATAATTTATAAAAAAATTTATGATGTTCAGAAAGCAACAAGTTTCACCCTATTAATTATGTTTTTAGATTTACTTTAAAATCAGAAAGATATAAGTAAAAAAGAGATATTATTAATAAATATATTCTTATATTTTCTTGTCTCTCATGAATTTTTATTTATTTATTTATTTTCTTAAAATAAATGTCATAAAATAACTAATAGGATAAGATTAGTTATTCATTGTATTCCATTATATTTGGAGTAATTCTACCATATTTATGTTCCTCTTGGTTGAACACTTTCAATATCTTGAAAAATAAAGCTATGTAAAAAATGGACTAAAGAGAGAAGAAATTAGCATTTATGAAAAAATTGCATAAAATATAGCTACTTTGAAAATTGCATCAAATATGATTATTGGGAATTATGAGATGAAGCAAGTCATTGCTCATGTAATGATTACTTAACATTCTTTTTTCTCTTGTTTTTTGTACTAATTCTAATAATTTAATTTATAAAAATAATTGATAAAAATAAATTTTAAAAAATATATAGTATAAGTGAGAATATATAAGTTAAAATTTATATAAACTGTAATTATTCATTCAATTTTATAATAAATTTCCTATTTAAATCAAAATTATTTCTAACTAAATATACTTATGAGTTTTTTTTCTAGCTATGAGTTAAAAAATAATCAAATCATTTTGTAAGAACCTTATAAATATAATCTTAATTTGTTCTCATACACAATTGATCTAAGAAAAATCCTCATATTTGAAAAAAAAAAAAAAAAACTTGGCTCTTGAAAGATTGAATCTTTTGCAAAATTAGTTCCTACTTGTTTAGTTTTATCAAGACCCTTTACTTTCTTGCTTCTGTTGATGCCATCTATAATTTCGTTTGTTCTTCTGTAATAATCTGAGACTAAAAAAAGTTAAAGCCTTTTTGCACGAGAATTATCAGGCAATATCATTAAGAGTTAACAAAGGTCTTAAGATTACACCGGAGAAACATATTAGGAATACATTATGATTGAAGTAGGATGATCATATTATTCAGGCATTGATACGAAGATGGACAGTGTCTCTTCTGACATCTTTTGTCATCTTATAACTGAAAGCAGTTAAGGAACTGCTAACTGGGTCCTTGACAGTTATGTTGTAATCTCCATGAAACAGCGGGATTTCAATGGTCCCTTTACCATCTGCTTTTATTTCTGTTTTCTGAAATTTCCACTCATCTATCAACTTATCCACAACATCTCCAGCTGGAGTATTTTTGAAGTCCTCGTCTGCTAGGACTGTACTGTTGAACCCAGCGTTTGCTGGACCAACGAACATTATAATCCCTTTAACAGCAGGATGAGAATAGCCTTCCCTTAGTACCTGCTCCAAGTACTCTGCCTGTCCAAATGAAATATTAGCATCTACCATTAGTTGTATATTTCATCAGTTGGCAACTGATTCATTAGTAACTATAAGTAATAGAACACTGTATAGGGAATTGTTTTGTTGTTTGCTTGAAAAAATGACAATACCTGATTCGGGTCTTTGCCGACGTCCACTTCTGTAAGCCATATAGGCAATCCTGTTGATCCTAGAATGTCCAAGCATGATCTCATGTAAGCAAGGTTAGGCTGGCCAGAACCAAAATGGCCCTGCAAACCAATGCCTGCGGGTATTCCTTGGTTTCCAGGATATGACAGAATTTCATCAAGTTTCGTCTTGTAGTTGAATGGATTTGCTGTTTCATCACCGCTATATTCAATTGTATTGTATTCGTTCAGGAACATTGTGGTGTCTGGATCGAGTTGGTATGCTCTTGCATAGTACTCGGCAGACGCGTTTTTGCCAAGTTTATCCTCAAAGAAGCTGAAGTGGAGATTTTCATTCATTACATCCCAAGCAATAAGTTGTCCTGCGTATCTCGAAACCACTGATTTTATTCTTTGGGCTGCAGCTTTTTGTAATTCTTCTGAAGTTAGATTCTTAACCCAATGTGGTTGGTACACAGGATTGTCCCAGAAAATGTTGTGGCCTCGGATAGAAATGCCATTTTGTTGGGCAAATCTTACCATGGCATCTGCAACAGTATAGTTTTCTTGACCTTGTATTTTTTCAGTACTGTACCATTTCATTTCATTGGTGAAAGTGGTATACTTGAATCTCAAAGCAAACCAGTTTTGGTAATCTGTGCTGTTGATAATGTGATAGTTCATACAGCATCCAAATGGAAAGTCTGACTTGGTTTGTTTTATTGAGAACCGTGCAGCTTCTATTGCAGTTCCGTTGCCATACCTTACCTCGAATCTCACCTTTCCTTTCCTTTCCTGCAGGTTGAGAATCAACATGGAATTTGCATATGATGATGAGATTTATCAAATTTATAACATGGATTTGTTTTCTCTTTGGTAAGATGCATGTGTTTTGTTCTTTTTTTCTCTCAAGATATATGGAAGTTCATCAATTTAAAACATGTAAGCTTGTTAAGGCAATGCTACACACAGACACAAACACGTTTCACGTTATACAATCATATTGATTACCTTGTCAGTGCTTTCATCTTGGTGGGATCTCCATTGTTCCATGGTGAAAGGTTGTAATGAGACATTGTCTACCCATATTTCTGCCTCTGTATTTTTGCTCTGCAATGGAGAGAAAAAAACCATAAATCTAAATATTCTATTTGAAAGATAATTGAATCCTATCCAAATGCTTCTGTACTATTAGGAAACTGGACTTCATGATACTTTAATGGTATTTACCTCAAATAGAATCTCAACACGACTTGAAGTATTTGCAAACACACCGCCTTTCAGCAAAGACCAGCATCCATTCGTAGCCAAAACTTCACCACCACGAACAAGTTCACCCCGAGACATTTTGAATACAACAGCTACATTTCCACGTCCTCCATTGATTTGAACCCAAGCTGAAATTTCAAATAAATTCAATGAAACTTTTCTGGAAAATAACGAAGGAAAGAAAAAAGATTGAAAACAAGTATATCCTTCTTATGCTAGTTCCCTTTGACTCGCTAGTGATATCTTTAGCTATTAGCTTTTCCCCTCTGGAGGAAAATGCAACTTAGAGAAAATTTTCTACTTTAAATAAACTGGAAAGGACGTACCAGAGAAGCTGTAGAGCTTTCCTTTCTCTAACTGAACCATCTGGGAAATGCTGTCTAGTGGCTGACTTCTGCTTTGTGCAACAATATATCTGTTTCCATTCTTTGATATTCCTTCTTTTATTGCTCCTTGACCAAACACAGTCCACCCTTGTACGCCATGAGTAAAATCTGGATTAGCTATGATCCCTCCTTCATACTGAGCTCTGTGGGGCTCTATCAAGCACTGCTCGGAAAAGTTTAGAAAAATAGTTGTAACAGTTTTCTCAGTGCTAATTTGGAAGGAAGTCTGGGTGGTGAAAAGTGTTTATCCGTACCTCTGTTGTAGCAGAATAATCATAGGAGAAAGCATGAATCCTGCACGCTGCATCGGTAAACGACAGATGTAAAGGTGAGAATCCTTTGAAGACCATAACTTACAATAGTAAGCAAATACACAGGCATAAACGCTCTTAATGTTTTACTGTTCCCTGTGATTCCTATTTAATTTACTTTTTTTGAATGACATTCATTCCCTTAGCAGTCGTGTGTGTGTTTGATAGAGAGAGAGACCTGAAGGCAGGGAAATGCTTAGGAGCACCAATACCCAGCATCCTGCTAGTATCTTCATCATTTCAAAGCACAAGCAAACAAGCTTCCCTGAAATATAGGCCACACACCCTGAAGAGAAACATCAGTCCAAAATCATTATCATTTTCTTTTCTAAAATAAAATATATAGCTTATAAAACACCCAGAGCCAAAGACACATGAGCGTGAAATATTAAAATTAAATCCCACTTCCTCTTTTAAAGAACATCATTAGATGCATGTCAAGTTGCCAACCTCGGACAGTGTTAATCACTGAAACTCACTTCAGCTTGAGGTTTGCCCGTGAAATTTATTTGGAATTATATATAGCGACGTTACAGGTGTTGTACTAACTATAAAGAGAAAAACGTTGCTGGTGGAAACTCAGTTCATTTTTTTCATGACCCAAATCCCGAGTTCGTGACTGGCAATATAAAAATAATATCAAAAAGATATTTCATTTATGTTAAGTCTTAAAATAAATATATTAAAATAATAAGTTATTTAAAAATACACAGCATTTCATAATTTTTAAAAAATATTATATTATTCAAAATTAATAAACCTAAAAGATAGTTCAAAACTCTTCATCAGTAAATAAAACAAAAATAATAGTTCATAATACTCATTACATTATCAAAATCCAAATTTAATTAAAATAGGGTAATAGTGAAGCGCCTAAGATATCGAATCAAAACTAAAAGGAAAATCCTGCAAAACAAGCAAGGCATACCAACCAAAAATAAAGCAAAAACACTCAACAAAATCCAACTGCTATTAAAAACTAAGAACCTGAAATAATATTAAGAATGATGGGTGAGTTCAACTAACTCAATGAGGGAATAATATTTAATATATATTTTATATATTTTAGATATTAATAGTTTGCAAGACAATTTATCTTGATACACACACACACACATATACATACTAAACATATTATAATAACATAGTGGAATACATGTCAGAGATCAAATGACACTCGACAGTGACCAGATGACACCCGAAGGTGACTATTGTGGGATGATCAATTGCCACAAGCTGATGCCTCTCTCACCAGCTAGGTAAACAGAATACTATGTGCACATAGGCTAGCTACTCTCTATTAGCATGGAGTTACTGACAAATCTTATATCAAAGCATAATAGATATTTACAGAATCTTCAAAGAAATGTATATTATATCAAATAGAATTTAACTCGACAGAATGCGAGTATAAATTCAAGAATAGATGAGTACTTAGAAAATAAAACAAATATATAAATCTTCAAGAGATTAACTAATCGTACTTATCATATAATCAACATACATATTTATTTATATTATATACATATTAAAGATTATCACACTCATCCGGAAGAATATAGATTAAAAGAAATGTCAAATGAAATACCTGAAAAATCTATTAAGGATCGTTAGAAGAACCTACAATAAATATATAAAATATACTCAAAAGCAACTCAAAACAATACAAATAAAAGATTCCAATGCATAAAATAAAACAAGGTTTAATCTCCTAGGTTTAGGGATTAAAACGACAATTGTCCAAAACAGAGACCAAAATGTAATTTTACCAAAACTAGACCAAATTATAAATACATAACCATACTGAAATTTCACCCATAAACCATACTCAATTCTGTCTAGAATGAACCAGGGACTGAACTATGATTTTTATAAAGTTTAGGGACTAAAATGTAAATTCCTAAAATTGAGGGACCAAATTAAAAATATTCTAAATCAATTATCAAACTGAAATTCATCATCCTTAACCTCATAATAACACTATTCAAAATCTCAAAATACATTGAGGGCATAAATTGTAATTTTTCCAAAGTTTAGGGACTAAACTAAAATTTTCATAAAATAAGGACCAAAATAAAATTTGATCATCTTCAACCTCAAGACCATTCTGTCCAGATTTTCCAGCAAAGTTAAAATGAATTTCTTAACCCATAAAAAATTATTTAAACAAATCAACTCACAAATCCTTATTTCTTACAACATATTAATTAATCACCTACCATTAAACTCTTAATCATAAATCAATCTTAACAACATAAACTTCTAATTCTTATAAATCATAATCTCATCTTTAATTATTCCATAAACAAACTATAATCAAAAGTAATATGAAAGAGAACCACTTATTTGTTACTTTCACCTTTCTTGAACCAAAAACTCAAAATCAAAAACTAAAATATTTGGTTTGAGAAGAGGAGGGTCATGGTGGCTATAAGAATTAGAAGAGAAAAAATAAATTCTATTGCAACTCTTTCTTAAATATATAGGTTAACTTAAGTTAGGTTTCGGCTGACTTGAACTTAAGTTTGAGCTAAAACTTTGAGTCTACAATTTTATTCACTATCCATGAAACTGAATATAAGGGTATTTATTTATAATCACCCAAATACATTTTAATACACTATCCATAAAAATAGATGTTATCATTTTAATTTTTTAATTAATAGAATGATTAATAATTAAAAAAATTAATAAGGAGAATATTAATTATAATTAGAAAAAATAAATAAAAAAACACTAAAGGATATCAAACTTGGCTGATACCTCGAAAAGCCAAATATACTTGGGCTTGAAAACTTATATATACATATTTAGTTAATTTTTTTCTTTTTATTTTTTTGCATGTCACTAGTCATTTTTTTTAAAAAAAAAGTATAGATCATATGTTGTTTTAAAACCCATTTTTAGATGTAAAAAAACCTATTTTGCAACTTGTTATATTTAAAAGTACCTTAAAAATTCTTTAAAAATCATGATAACTCTATCTTCAACTTTCAAAACACCCTAAAAACCTCTAAAAAAATGAAAATCAACCCCATAGAAAAAATAAAAGAATCTCAATCACTTTTTTAGCATGTTTATAAAGAAACATCACCATCATTAATTTTTTCTCAAGAAAATAAACCCATTAATATCAAGAAGGATATTTTTCATGGTGAAGTGTGGTCAAGTGACCCTCTTTCTCTTTTTTTAAATTCAAGATTGATATGTAAAATAAAATAAAATTTTAAATTGAAATGCATGATTGAGAAAATAAAAGCACTGAAAAAAAAACCCCGTATTTTAATTGGCAAAGAGAGATTTAAGGTATAGTACTCTTATTTCAAGACAAAATGATGAGTCGTAGAATGTTTTTTCCCCCTTTTCCTTTCCTTAGTAGATTGGAGTTTCCATGTCATTCCTTTAGTAAAATATGTTGCTATCCTACATGGACTGAATTTTGCCTTCAAATGTGCAGTATTGGCAATGATATCCATGAAAGGTACTCTTTTCGATTCCAAGAAAATCCATCATGAACCATGGCCAAGTACACACACACATCCGAATTGCTTATGGTGGATGAAACCTATACCAATGAGAAAGGAGGATCTCGACTCGCCTGGAATCAGCAAACGGGAATATGGTACTTTGATCTGGTGATGGAACAACATTAACACTCAGCAACCAAACATGTTGAGCAATTGACGATTTAAACATCGTATCGGAAATTCCAATAAATTAGCAATACAAACCATTGTTCCACCAACCGTATTTTGTTGGTAAGTGAACAATGTTTTCACCAAGTCTTTTAGGTTTTTGTTAAAGTAAGGAAACTAAAATATTAAATTAAATTCCACACTTCCTTTTCAAACAACCAGCCTTGGCTAAAATGAAATCCCACCATCATTATGATTTTTTATTATATAAAAAAAAAAGATGGAGTTTTTCTTGTTGGTTCTCCTGTTTTCAGTGTTCTATAATAATAATAATGAATTCAAGGAGCTCAAGTTCTAAAAAAATAAATGCTGATGGCATCAAAGATCTGAAAGTTCTAGGGGGAAGCAGTTCCTCTGGAATTTACTCTTGACCATGGGATTCATAATGATTTGTGCGAATGGCTTTCCATCTCGATGGCCATATAGAGCATGGCTAGAGAAATAATGGGGCTTGGTTCGGAGTTCACTTCTTTTTTTCACAAAAATAGTTTGTGAACTCATTTACTTTTGGCATACAGGAATGGTTCCTTGGTCATTTAAACTATCCTGGAAAGGCCGTATTTTCATATAAGATCAAGAAAGTTCTCTGAAACTTACCAGAAACACAGATCAGTCACCACTTATCCATGTGGGACAAGGAAACTTGTTTCTTTCTTACAAAAATAGCTTGTAAACTCACACACATTGCCATAAAGGCACAGTTTTGGTAAATTAGACAACCTGTAAGAGGCAAGCTCGCTTGATCAGGTCCAAATGGCCAAGCAAAATCTTCTTCTTTTTTGGCTTCTTTTGTGATCATTTATTCTTCCCTCCCTTTGATTGTTAGGTAGACAAGCCAGTAAATGTACTAATAAGTTGTGTCTTCAATGAAATTCATAAGTATATATGTAATGTAAGTATGATGTGTGAATGTGGATCTATATATGAAAGCATGTCATGGTAATATTTTATACTTTTCTCTCTTTTTTATGTGTTCTTCCATGTGAGCATGCTGTATGTAGAACCCACCCGAATGCAAGGTTTTAATCCAAACCCCTTCCTATAGGAACTAGGGTATTTGATAACAGTCTGCTAGATTTTATCTCTGCAACTTATCTTTGGATTTACTAAGTTCACAAAGTCTTATATATAATTACTCGTTTTATTCTTGGAAACAGAACAAAATCAAACATTAATTTCCATAAATGTGTTCCAGGAGCATGCTCACATGATCAGTTGTAGACAGAGAGCTCATTTCTGGGGGGAAAAACCTTCCTCTTTGCTGCTAAAGGCTTGATTGCGTGTTCCCTTTGTTGCAAAGTTGGCGTTCCTTCCTCTTTCATTCATGCATGTGCAACACAAGTCGGACCCAAATAAAACCTGCAAAATAATTTCTCTTTAAGGCTCTTCTAACATTCTAAATTTCTAATTTGAAACTCAACATATACTATACAGATGATCGTTCCTTTTTTTCCTAGTCACCATTTTTGGATACCTCCTGCCCTTTCATGCTTAGATGGATCAATAGGCTAATTAACTTTTCGTATCAAGTTTGTAGTGAGTTACAGCAACTTGCCTAAAATCACATCAAACATTAATTTTGGGGATAGTGACATGCATCCACTGGCATGGGTAGATCAAAAGCAAGGGGGATGGGTTCGTGTCATCAAGCTTAGGGCAACTCTTTAAAGTGGACCTAGTATGAAACCAATTGCGTTAAGATATAATACTAAATGGGGAGTTGGTTTCTTCCAAAACCAAATTATTGCTCTTACCCAAACTGGGCATTTAGCCCAATTCTGAGCGGCTCGAAAATCGTTTACACTAGGGCTTCGTGGGTTTTAGTTGTGATTTTCTCCTCCCCATCATTTTACCTGATTACGTCTCCTTAAATCAAAGATTTACTTGTTTTCTTCTTTGCGGAGTAATCCTTTTTATATTTTTTTCATTAATGAATGAGAATTTATAGCAGTTCAATTAGTCTGCACATCCAGCTGCAACATACCAGCACCTAAACAAAACCCTCGCCTGTTGTAGCTCATAAATTTCAAATATATAGAAGCATATAAAAGAAAGTTGTGGTATATGGAACCATATGATAATGTTGGAAAAATTGTTTAAAAAACACGGTTAATGAACAAATTTAGAGTAAAATTAAAAATGTATTCATTTATTTTTAAATTTAATCTACAATATAAGTTTTTAATATAAAATATTAACATGATTTAAATAAATAATAGATAAATAATAAATTAATCTTAAAGAATTTTGAAGTATCATGTCTTGATGAAACTTAAAATCCTCTAAAAACTTTATTTCATATTAAAAAGAAACAATTTTTTATTATAACTTATTTAGTGGATACAATAAATAAGTTCATTAGCTTTAGATCGGGAGAGAATATATGAGTTTTTAATTTCTAAAATTCTTTATAAAAAAGGGTTACATATGAGTGTTTTAAGGGTGGTTTTTCTACACTATTTTGTACAGAGATATTGAATACTATTTTCAACAAAGTGATGTTATTAAAATTTTGAGAAGTATATTATAAAAGGATTTTTAGTAAGTGAATGGTAAAGAAATTCTTATTAAAGAAATGTTTATGTTTTTTTTTTTTTTGATGATTGCAAGTTATTATATTCTTATTATATTGGATCTTTATAAACTAAATATTATTTTATTTATCCTATTTTATTTTTGAATTTTAGACAACTGATAACACAAAGCACCTATACTATTAGAGAAACAATCAAGCAGTAACTTGGTGGATCAAAGTTGTTCTGCCGGCAATAGTTGGATCCACCTTAAGGTTACTAGTTGAGGAAGATATATCTGTCACACCATGGCTGATAATATTCACATTGTAGTCTCCATGGGAAAGGGAAGCCTCGAAGAAGCCATTAGCATCTGTCAGGCCCATACGTGAACCCCCCCACTCATGCAAAAGCTTGTCCACGACATCTCCGGTAGCCAAGTTTTTGAAATTGTTATCAGTCAAACACATGCTGTAACACCCCTGTGGCTTCCATGCTGACCACATCACTATTCCAGCAATTTTTGGGTAAGAATATGCCTCCCTTAGAATCTGCTCCAGGTATAGTGCCTGCCCACGAAATTAACAATTAGTTCTTAGATCATAATGGACGATTTAATTTATATTATTAGTACATTTAATCAGGGAATCTAATACAATTGTTTCAGTTTCATTCTTATTTAATTTACTATTTAAGCTTCGATTCCAGAATGATCAGTTATGTTATCTACGACATGAGAGAAGCCTAACCCCTCCAGAACAATTTGAAGATGCACTAAAAGAGGACAGGTTGTAATTTTTGTATCTTAGATCTCTTACCTGCTGAGCTGGGTTGCCTTGAACATCTACTTCTGTGAGCCAAATGGGAACATTAGCAGAAGCAAGAGTATCAAGGGAAGATCTCATATAAGGAAGGTTTGGAATGTTAAAGTGAGACTCTAGTCCAATCCCCAAGCGCAAATTGGCATTCCCAGGAAAACTCTGGATTTCTTTGAGCTTTTGAAGGTACTTAGCAGGTGAAGCGGCACCACCACCACTGTTTTCAATGGTATCAAACTCGTTCAGAAACAATGTAGTGAGTCCATCAGTCTTACCAGCCCAGTTGTAGATAACTGAAGAAGCATTCTGTCCTAATTTGCTTTCAACGAAAGAAAAATGCATATTTTCGTTAACAACGTCCCATGCTATAAGCCTGCCTCTGTATCTTGTCATAACTGACCCTACCCTTGCTTGTACAGCCGTTCGAAAATCATTCGGTGAGAGTGACTTTACCCATCCATTTTGGTACCTAGGATTGTCCCAAATCACATTGTGGCCTCGGACGGCTATATTGTGTTGCTTGGCAAAAGCCAGCATGGCATCAGGAACTGAATAGTCAACATGGCCACGTGTAGCTTCGGTACTGTACCACTTCATTTCATCTTCAAATGTTGTCACTCCAAACCTTGAGGTGAACCAATCTTGGTAGGCAGTGTTGGAGAGGATGTTCTTGTTTATAGCACAACCAAATGGGAAGCGCAGTTTGTTTTGTTTAATGGAGATCGTTGCATTTGAGAGGGGATTGCCTTGTTCGTCTATGGCTTGGATTCTAACTTTTTCCTTTCGAGTCTGCAACGAATATGTATGTATCCAATTAGGTGCAAAAATGTTGATTCGTAACTAGCCAGGAAAAAATATTGTAATTAAATAAACGATGAAAGATGGGACTATCAGTCAGCTAACCCTTTCAATACTTTGATCTTGATGAGACCTCCATTCTTTCTCGGTGAACGGTTGCAATGAGATGCTATCAACCCATATTTCGACCGAGGTGTTGTTGCTCTAAGAAAAAAAGAATGGAAATGGTAAACAGGTACAGCGGTAATAAGACCATAATTATGTTTTAGAAATTAGAGACTGTATCAGTACCTCAAAATATAGCTCAGCAGGGCCGGATGCATCCACTGTAAGGCCACCTTTAAGCATGGACCAGCACTTTGGCTCAGCAAAAACGGAACCAGCCTTTTTGAAGCCAGAATCTGTCTTGAAAATGGCTGTTACCTGAACATTTCCCTCGCTAACTTGTACCCAGGCTGCATTAACTCAAAGCACTATATTAACATGATCAAATCACAAAAGAACAGAATGTTATGCAATTTTCTTTTCTTTTCTTTTCTTTTGTTTTTTTTTTTGGAGAAGTCGCAGACACCCTTGACCCAGTCTTAACCCCTGATGAGACAAGACGTCACAGTGAAAGCAGACTGGTGTTAAGTGCTGTTTAATTAAGAAATCAATTTAGAATTTCAGGATTTCGTAAGCAGTTTCAGCATTTTACTGGTAATAGAATTCTGTTTTCGCCACCCTCTTTTTCAGGCACTAGTACCACACTGTGAACTTAAAATGAGTTGGGGAGGAGAGGGGGAGCAGCAATGCGTACCAGAGAAAGTATAGAGGTGGTTCTTTTTCAAGTAAAGCTTCTGTGACATGCTTCCATATGGATTATTCCTGGAATGAGCCGCAACGTATTTGTTGCCATTGGATTCTCTATGTTCTGTCTTCGCATCTCCAAATGTGGACCATGCTCTTAGTCCATCATTTAGTTCTGGGTTAACAATGATTCCTCCATTATACTGCGGTCTGAGAGGATTTTCCAAACACTGAAATCACACCATCAGACAAAGAGATAATGAATCCTCTAATCACTTCAGATTATGCACAATCTTTGCGAAATAAATAAAAGTTGATCTTAATTTGAGCTTGCCTCAAGGCTGATCGAGTAATCATAGGGTAAGGCATTGGTTAGAAGACCTGCAAAACATGCAAGACGTACATTACGTTATGTGGTGGCAGTAATTCATAAAATATCTTAGAGACTTGGTGTCAAATATATAATTAGGTGCCTTGTTTTCTTAATTTTTGCTGAACAAGCTATAAAAGGTACGTGAAATAAAAAAATAAAAAAAAAAGGGAGGCTGATATTGTGGATTTACAGCAGATGTTTAATAATGAATTGGGAATACTTCCTTTTCTCCCTAAAAAGAAATGAACAGAACAATCTCTTTGTGAAATAGAGGACCTTCAAGACTGCCTAATATTTTGACAGTACACCTGCTGATAGCTACATTAATCAAATCATGGAGGAAACAAACCTGCAAAAAGGATAATACTGAGAAGTGGCAGAAGAAGCTGACCACCATTTTCATCTCCTGCCTTCATATTATACAATAGCCAGAGTGTAGCCCTGAAATCCATGAACAATCCCATCAAGATTAACCATGAGATCACGAGTAAAAACAACATATAGATTATTGTTTTGTGCTATAATTTAAATTAAATTAACTTCATGCAAATCATAAAATTAAAATAATTTTATAAAAAATAGATTAAAATTAATTATGAAGTTCAATTTTCAATAATTTAGATGTTGAATGAAGAAATTAAAATTAAAAAAAATATATTGAATTGAATTAACTAATTAATATGCATGTATGTTATGTGAGGGAACAAACATACCAAGTGATGTGATGAGAGAGTTTACAATTCCAAAAAATACGGTACACACACACATATATATATTAGAGTTATGCTGGAAGAAGAAGCCGAAGAATCCTCATCGAATTGAGGGAAGCAAGAGATAAAATTCATCAGAAAAAAAAAAAGAAATATAATATCTGGGAAGGCGTAAAATATATCCAGTGTATCTAGAAGTTCTTAAAAAGTAATGGCCGAGCCAGATTTGTTTCCCATTTGGTGACTGCTATTACTCTACAATAATCTCCATTATTTTGGTAGACTATAAGATTGGATCTTAGATTTTTAATTACTAAATCAGTCTCTCCCTTCCCATTTATCTCCCTTTCTTCTATTTTAATTATTGAAAAAAATCAATCAACAACTCTATTTTATTTAACTTTACGTCTAGAAAACAAATTGTACGTAGAGAAGCTTTGATCTGACTGCCTCGAATCTTCAACAAGGCACTTCCCATGCACCTGACTACACATTGTTTAAATCTTTTTTTTTGTTTTGGATGTATGCATTAGTTTCTTGAAAAGTTTTTTTTTTTTCAAACTGAGATACCTTGAATTTGAACTCCGATATAAATACAGTCAGGTTTTTAATACATGCATAAAGATTTTTTACTATATATGTGTAATTAGTCTATATACACCTATTTCTAGTTTAAGAAATTGTCCATAAAAAAGAGCTAAAAAAATCTTTCACACCCTAAATGATTAGATTGAGCAAAAAAAAAAAAAAAAAAACAATCATTTTAGGCTGGGCTTGTTCAAAAAAGAGAGTGGGCCTGGTGAGCCCACATGCCTGCCCATATGACCAAGTTGCTTGTATTTAATTAAAATGATTTTCTTGGTATACAGGGATCTAATTGTTATTCTTTTTAATAAAGATATTGAAAATGTACCTTGAATTTGAAAAAAAAGTTGTGTACAAAAAAAAATCTCGAAAAATAATTATTTTTTAATGCTTGATTGATTGTGACATGAAAATAAGTCGTAAATTTCTCAGTAAAAACTTATCTGTATTGAATGACACAGAAACTGAAACCAAATTCGAAACACGAGAGATCTTTTCATCTTCTTTCCACTTTGGTTTCAATTTCTCTTTGAAGCATCCCCCTGTTCATGCAAAGTTCAATTACGTAATATTCTGCTTAGAATTATAAATAATTGGATAAGGGATTTCGAAATCTTGTATTATAAGCTTGAGAAATGAGATTGCTTAATTACTTCACAAACTTTACGTGGAGGAGGAAAACAAATAGAGTTTTATTTCTTTACTAATGCCATTAACAACTCGGGTCTTGAACTTGAATAGCCATTATTCTCTACTCTTGTACTAATTCTCGTTAATCATTGAACTCAGCTCGATCGAGCAACTCGTAAACCCGAAGAGCAACGCCTATTTATACCTGCAAGTTTTCACTGAGCCCCCACACCCCAACCAAAAAAAAAAAAAACGAAACGAAAATGGCCAGAAGGAACAGGTGATGATTTACAGGTGCAGGGCTTATTTTATGTTTTAAAGATCAAGAGTCCGTTTATTTTATGTTTTAAAAGTGCTTTTTAAAAAAATAATTTTTTTTATTTTCAAATCATTTTAATCTGATTATATAAAAAATAATTTTAAAAAAATAAAAAATATTATTTTAATATATTTCTAAATAAAACATATTTTAAAAAATAATTATTACATCTCTTCCAAATACACCCTTCACCATACAAGGAACAGGAATAATCAAGTAAAGTTCTTTACCTGCACGTAATTTCGCATTTGTAAGCAAGCCGCCAAGAAGTATTTTTGCCACTGTAGTAACATGTTGAATTTGAATTTGCACGAACACGCCGGCCCCAATTTTTTATTTTGTGCCAAAGCGCCGACTTCAATAGCAAGCCTGCCCAGTGTGGCCCATTTTGAAAAAACAGGAGGCAAATAGGTTAAGATGACCGGCTTTCTTGTGGCTTGGTGATCTGGTGTTTCCGTGCACAGAGCCCATTAAGTCGTGGGTTCGAAGCAGGTGAGAGAGCTTTCAAGAGGAGAGTTCGGCACTCTTTGAGAATGTGGTTAAAAAAATTTAAAATTTTTTTATTAAAATTTAATATATTTTAAATTATTTTTATATGCTGATATTAAAAATAATTTTTAAAAAATAAAAAAATATATATTAGCATGTAATTTAATATAAAAAATTATTTAAAAAATAATCACAGTTATATTTTCAAAGCTTAAACTGGTGCTACTTTGAAAATAAGTATTTCAAAATATCTTTTTTCGTTTATCATCCATCTCTCTCAAACTGATGTTGAAAATCATTGAAAAAAACACATTTGAAAAAGGAAAATTAGGTGTCATTGAAAAAGGCCGTACGCAGATTTTTCTAATATTAAATATAATAATGGTGATATGGTAATGGTTATTTTTTGAAGTATATTTTATTTAAAATTATATTAAAATAATAATTTTTTATTTTTAACATTAACACATCAAATAAATTTAAAAATTAAATTTAAAAAAAAAATTGTGAAATGTTATTTGGGCGCGTGCCTAGATGGTGTATTACTGATTAATGCATTGATACAGTCACCGTGCATAGTATAGTAAAATTGATTCAAGAAATTTGATATCAATGATGGATTGGGTTCGGAACTTCAAGATAAATTTGGATTATAACCCATCCTGTTTTACACTGAAGAGGGAGAAATTTCAACATGTTTGTTACTCGAACAAGTAGAAAAGTTTAAGGGTTCGTGACACCGGCCTCGCTTGTGCTTTGTTGGCTTTGATTCATTGATTAACATTCAAACCAACAAGGTAACGGGTTCGATGCCGGTACAATGGAAATGGGAACCTTGAAAGTGGAGATTCACACACAAAATAGAGGTGTTCTAAAATACCTTTTTTCAAAATCATTTCACTTCTTCTTCTTTTTTTAAGTTAGTCAGAAATTACAAGTTAGATGTATTCTAATCTCTTTTTTTACTGGGATTTCTTATTTTTAAACATATGAGATGACAAATAGATGTGTTTCAGCTTATAAATTATATGTGGATTTAAAAGGAAGTTAAATTTTTTTTATGAAATCACCGAGTTATTGATGTTTGGTTCGGCAGGATCCGCCCCAAAGAGCCTTGGTGCCGCAACTCCTTGTCTATAAAAGAAAAATGGAATTTATTACTTTAGTTATTAATAATACATAAGAAATTCACTTGCCATAACTGGTTAAATGGGCAGAAGAAAATACTTCCACAACTAGGACTATTTATCCGGGCCCAAGCCATGAGCTTCGACTAACTTCATAGCACCATGCAAGTGCTAGGCTGCAAGCGCGAGGCTGTTGCAATCTATTTGACAGTCGTACTATCAGTACGTCTTACACAGCACAAGGCAAACCCAATCACCAACATATGCTTTCACTTCATAAAAAAGGAGAAGATTTTGCCCCAGCCTCTTCGTGACACTGAGCTCAAAACGCATGCTCTCGAGACAAGAGAACGAGGCCGATTAAAAAAAACAAAGTGAATGAATAGACGCAAATAGATAGTGCTAGAAAAGGAGGTATTCTAAAATACCTTCCCACCTCCGATAAAACAAGTGCTGCGGCTTTAACCTGCAGGGATTTTGGATCTGTTCAGTGGTATGATCATGGACAGGGACCTGTTAGAAATGTGCAGAAATTGATCCCTTAATGGCCTTGCTACTTGATATAACAAAATCAAAATTATTTAAGATTAGAAAAGGGGTCAAAATCCTTTCACATTCAGCATAAAAACTCCAAAGGGTTTGAATAGGGAATAGCCAAGATAAATGGTTTTAAGAAATGGCACAAGGAATAAACCATGTCAACATTCCAGTCATGAGTTTAACGAGGGAGAAGATCACAAATCCCAAATCTAACAAAGAATAGCAAATATGAATAATATGATTACAGTCAGAGTGTCATCTGTCAAATGCATAGATAAATATAAACTTTTTTATATATTTATTTACTCTCATTGTTGCCAGTAAAATGTTGAGCTACGAAACCTTCTTACGCTGGCTATAGCAATACATAAGAGAAGCTTTGATACCGGCTCGCCTGTAGCTTGTTGACTTTGGGGTTACGCGCTCAAACAATTGGCTTCGAAGGGTTAGAGGACGGTGAGAGCGACAGCGAGATTGCTTAATCAACCAGAAAAAAGGGCATTCCAGAATACCTTTTCTAAAGCTGTCTCACGGTTACCTCCAGAGAAATTCTCGATCCAGGCGGATTGAAAAAGCATCGCCTCAACGAGAACAATCCCTGTCTTGGCCAAAACTAGAAACGAGAAATGAGACTGACAACAGCAGTAAGGCAATACTCCACCTCTGCATATGGAAGCACTATAGGACATCTCATGAACTAGAACTGCTGAACTCGAAATTCCAATTTCTTCAACAGTGTTGTAGCAATTGCAATAAAAAGCGGCAGAGAGAAAAGAAGCACAATCAAATATGAAATGCATAGAAATCAAATAAGAATATACACTCTTATTTTTTCCTTTCTCTCTATTTTGGTGCATAACTAAGTCCCCCATAGAAACATTCTTAAGTATTTTACATATTTCCCGAGCCAGTTCCAGATTAATTAATAAATACAAATCAAAAGAAATGAAATTTCCATCCATGTTGCGGAGGCCAAGAAGGTTTCGTTAGTTAATTGATAAATTAACTAACAAAACACCAAAAGACTAATCGATTTATTTGATATTTATCAACTAGGGAAGCGGGCAGCTTCCTCCATTGCTAGTAGTACTCCAATAACAAAGGCATCATGACTGAGAGTCGTGATCGCAGCAGCAATTTTATGCTTGGAGATATCCTTTTACCTCCAAGTAAGAAATCACCTTCTCAGCCATGTCACATGGGGTAGAACAGTCTCCTGTGTTGCATTGCAATACTATCTGAAAAAACTTTAAGCAATAAATACCATATATTGATGATATGCAAGAATGTTACAAGCTAAAAGAAGAATTAAATAGTGATGGTGGTACAAGAAATGTAAGAGATGAGGAGGAGACAACTAGGCTTCTTCACAGCACATTGGTAAATACCAATGCGAGCCAGCTACATAACTGTAACAACAACAGAATAGAGGTGATCAAGGTAAAGTTTTGTTATTCACCCTACTCTGCACCTTCTGCTATTAATATAACAAATTCTAACAACAGATTTCTTAAACCACTCATGGAATGTGAAAGTCCTAATGTAGTAAGCATGCTTCTATAATGTTCTCTTTATTAAGTCAACCATTTTCAGCAACAAAATATATCCCACGAGCAACCCACATGCACAATATAAAGAAGAGTGTTGGTTAATTTTTTATAAGAACTCGCAAATTAGCATTCTTTCTCCGCATGGCTTTTTATATAATCTGAAGACAAAACCAAATGAGTGATTAAACACATGGCAATTCATGCACTGAAGTAAATATCACTATTGCTTTCTTGATGCTTTAGGCAGAACCAAATTAGGAGTGCCGCAATTTCTGAGTTTCATCAATCATCCAAATGAAAGAAAAAAAGCACATTGCATTCCCCTTAGCGACGAATCATGCAGGTGTATATGAATGTTAGTGCATCCGTGAGCATTTATCCTGGCCAGAATATTTTGTTTTGCTCCGTACAATTACCTCAGCATCCAATGGTGGTTCATATGGATCATCAATGCCAGTAAAACCTGTAAGATATAAATGAATGTTAGAACTCTTAATAGTTAAGTAAGCCAATAGAACTCGGTTGCATTGCAGTTCCCTAAGAATACCTTTGATCTTTCCAGCACGAGCAAGCTTATACAAGCCTTTTGGGTCTCTGTTCTCACAAACTTGGAGGGGAACATCCATAAACACCTGTTAATAAGCTCTGTCAGGCATGATTAGCAACATGAACAACATCTGAAAGTCAGATCCAAAACTAAGAAGCAAAAGGAAAGAAAACAAAAAACTACAATAAAACCCAACTTGCTGCACTTGTAGTTTGAAAAATAAGTCATAAGCTGGCGAAGCACCAACCTCAACAAAATCTTCGCCTGGTAACATTGCACGACATTCAGCCCGGTCCCTTCTGTATGGAGAAATCAGGCAGGCGATGCAAATAAATCCAGCATCTGCAAAAAGTTTTGCTACCTCCCCTGAACACAAAAGAGGCAAATTATAAAATTTCATACTCAATCATCCAAAAGTCCATGATTGTAAATTACTATTAATCAACCATTATTAAGTGAGTAGACATTCCAACTGTTGCACTCGCACGTGATGGTATAGCAAGTAATTCTTTACAGAAAAATCAAAAGACGAAAACATTTAATACAGGACTTACCAACTCTCCGTATATTCTCGGCACGGTCTTCTGCTTTAAAACTAAGGTCACGATTTAGGCCGTGCCTGATGTTGTCGCCATCAAGAATGTAAGACAAGTTTCCTCTCTGGTACAACATGTGACTCAAGGCACATGCTACAGTGCTCTTCCCTATCAATTGAGTTTCAGGGCATAAGAAGGCATGAAAGAGATATAGCAAGAGGAAGAAAAGGGAGAGGACTAAATACACAAGTTATCTAGAAATCTACAACTTCTTTCCTATAGTGGCAATAGAAATCCAAAGGCAACCAAAAAATAAAAAACAGAATCAACGCGACACATGCTAAGCTTCATGTCTGTTTGTGTGAAAGCACTTAATCAGCAAAATTTAAACAGCATCCTTTGATTCAAAAAGTCAGAACAACAAACACACCACGGGAATTTAGGCCAAAAATAGTAAACATGTAAAGCACTATTGATTTAAATCAAACAAACTTGGTCAAAATCAGTTGACAATCAACCCAATTTTATTTTGAAGGAAAAAACGAAAAAACAAGAAGAATTCAATGAAGGAAGAACAACAAACCTGAACCACTGAGACCGGTGATCCATATAACACAACCCTTCTGTTTGAGAAGCTTCTGTCTGTCAATTTTTTCAACAGGGCATTCATGCCACTTTATGTTTGTTGAGTTTCCTATTGTAGACAACTGGTTATGATTTTTGCCTATCCAAAACCCATGTCAAGAATCAATTCAAAATCCAAACTTTACAAAGAAGAGCAAGAATCCATTCGATAAATCCCAATCGCAATTAATACCTTAATTAACACACTTTCCAGTAAAAAGGACATCAAAAGTCAAACACCGTGGAATCTTTTACCTTTTCACCAGCTAAACTTTAATAAACTGGCTGGAATCCAATTACAATTATAAAACAAGTATTAAACCCAGTAAAGAAAGTTACCTGCGTGCGCATTTGGCAGCTTATCCTCCACCATGCCATTCACATCCAGTTTAAGCGTCCGAGTCTCTTCCATGGCAGCCTTGATCAGGCAAACCCCTCTCGGTTTCAAATCAAAGGGCTGATTACCGCCACTGAAGCTAAAAAATCCGAGCCTTTTCGAGCTCGAAATTCCAGGCAGTGCTGGCTTAAACCCGGAAGCATTCATCTCTCAGACAAATAATTAATATACATATAAAAATGTTATAAACGTTAGGAAGGATACTGTATATTGGAAAATCGGGGTGCGATGAGTTGAAAACGGGGTTGTTGAACACGACAGTTATAGAAGTTTTGTGAAATGTGTAAATTATGGAAAGAAAAGAAGACAGAAAGGAATGAAAGTGGTTTGATATTTTAATGATTTATTGAGGCTAATAAAAATACTGACACGACATCCTGATTTTTAATGGACATGGGATTGTACTTTTAATAATTGAGTTTTGTTTTCGACAGCTATAATAGCCACTGCCCACTAGCCGTAAATATTTTGGTTTTGATAGGGTGTTTTTTTTAAAAAAAAATGATAAGGTTAGGTAAGTATTTTGGAAGAATAATATCGATTTGGGAATATTTAGAAAATAATAAAGTTTTTAACTCAATCATTTTTTTTAAATCAATTCTGCATAAAATTATTATTAAAAATGGTGGTCCAACACAAACATGTTCTCTAATATTAATTACATACACAATATGAGAATAACAATTATGTAATGATTTTTTTTCAAAATAATTAATTTGTCCAAATTCAACTTAAAATTTTATAAAAAATTAATAGTTAAGAAATAAAATTCAAGATCTAATAACAAAAAAATAAAATGACGAGGAAAGTAAGAAAAAAAAATTATCAAGAATACATCAAGAATTTATTTTTAACATATTTAATATCACTATAAAAATATAAACGAAATAATTTTAGCTGTATCTTTAAAAATTACTAAATAAAATCATGATTAATCTTAATATTTAACTCACATAGATTTTTAAAAAAATTGAATCAAGTTTGTAATTTATCAAATATAAAAAATTGAGTAAAATATAATTATAAATCTATACTTAATTTAGCTATATAAATGAATACCCTAATATTTGAAAAGACTTGCCTTTTCTTCGAGATTTTTTTAATCTAAAGAGCATGTTTTATTAAAATACAACCTCTATATAAATAAATAAATAAATATATAGCCAAAGGGAGAAACTGCAAAACCTATTAAAATAAAGGGTGCACTAATACCATCAACGCATCCTTTTTATTTTTCTTTGGGGGGCACGGTGAGCTAAAACCATCGACGCATCCTTTATTTATTTTTTTTAATTGAGTTATTATGAAAAAATAAAATTCTGCTGTATGGTAGAATAAAATTGGACTCCATGAGCCTGAAATTCCTATACCGGGCTGTTGAGAACTGTATTTTAAATAATATTTTTAAATATTTTAATTTTTTATATTTTTGAATTGTTTTAAAATGTTTATATTAAAAATAATATTTTTAAAAATATTTTAATTTTGTATATTTTATAAAAAAAATTACTTTAAAAAATAATTACTAGCACATTTTTAAACAATTGTTGCCGATATACACTCTTTTTAGGATTGTATTTTTTACTGTCTTTTATAACCAACAAAAATTTGAATGATACTAAGATACTTAATTTTTTTATTAAAATTATTCAAGATACTTGATTTTTTATTGATTTTCTGTGTTGAGTGACATAATATAACATATTTGATATTTTATTATTCATTTAATTTTGTAATTGTAATTACTTTATTAGATATAGTAATATTTACGCTTGAAGTTTTTTTCTTGCAATAAATGTCGAAGCAAAACTTGACAGGAAATAAAAAATTAATGCCCCTAGAATTGCCCTAGAAAATTTATATGCATGCTCCCTTTAGTCCGATGGTAGAAAGATGGCTTGCGTTTTGTAGCGGCCAGGTTAACTCTCCTTTTAATTTCAAAAAATAATATTTAAATATTATTATTGCATTTTAAAGTACGAAACAAACTTAAAATTCAAGTTATAAATCCTACTAGATTCAATAAAATGATTTAGCTTCATTGTATAATAAGAAAGACAATGATAATAAATTTACCATATCTAGAGAGAAAAAGTGGCAGCTATGGAGAAAAAAACAATCTTTTTTAAAAAGAATTACAAAGTTATATTCCAAGATGATTCATTAAAGAATAAAAATAAAAATAAAAATGAGAGTCTTAAATCAATTAAAGCTAATATAAAAAATTCACAACACGAAACATAAGATTTTTATGCAAAGTAAATTAAAAATAAAAAAAACTTATTTTTTAATAAATTTAATATTAAATAAAAAACAAAAAATTATTTAAAACGGGATAAAAAGAACTACTAATATAAATTTGAGTTAATATTTCATACCCTTGATTCGAGTTATGAAACTACAATTAATAAGTGGAAAAAGAAATATAAAGACCAGTTCTTAAAAATTTAATATTGAAGAATAAAATTAAAAAAAATAATTTAAAAAAATACCCAAAACAAAAGAAACAATTAAAAAATAATAATAAAATCTAACATTAAAACAAAATAAAATAAATAATATAAAAACTCGAATCAATTCAGATTAGCATAGTTAACTCATGCCATAAGTTGCAAGATTGGCTATCATTATAGAAAAAAATTGAAAAAGATAAAAAAAATTAAATTTTTAACAAAACCAATATTGAAGCATAAAAAAATCAATATAAAAAAAAATTAAAATAATAAAAAAAAACAAATAGCAATTTGAGCTAGCATTAATTTAATAGAAAAACTTAATTTTTAGTAAACTTAGCATTAAAAAAAAAATTAAAAAAAAAATCAATGTAAAAAAACTATATCAATATCAATCTAGATTAACATTTAATACCCATGCATCATGAAACCTAGATCATTATGCCAAAAAAAAACATAAAGAATTCAATTCTCAACCAATATAATAATAATAAAAAAAAAATCAATTTTAAAAAAGATTAAAAGAAAAAAACTCAAATATAATATAAGAATAAAATAAAATGATGATTGGTGAGATTTGAAAACAAGTTTATCTAGGAAAACAATATCATATAAAA
>NW_011499847.1:4622777-4663118 GCF_000495115.2 Populus euphratica | reverse complement strand
TTTTAAGATTATTAAAAAAAATTTATATAACTATTAATTTTAAAATTTATAAAATTATTTAATACACGCACGAATTAACTTGAATATCCATATTAATCTAAAAAATTATTACATTGCATCATTTACACACAAACTTGATGTCATGCCCGTGCAATGCAGCAGGCTCGTGGCATGCTTGTGTGTTGTCATGGATTTATAAAAACAATTATAAAAAAATAAAATAAAAATATATAAAGAAAACTGTTGTAATCCACAATGTTTTAAAAGAAAAAACTATAAATTTAAATTGTCAACCTGCTTAATATTTTAAAAAATAGAATAAAAAATAATCTTGAAAAAAGTCATAATAAAAAAAACAAAAGAAAAAACCATGCAGAGAAATACTGTAACAATCTATAGTATTTCATGAAAAAATTTACAGTTGTAATTCTCAACTAGCTCAATATTAAAAATAATAAAATCGATAAAAATAATTTTTAAAAATAAAATAAAAAATCACGTGGGGACACTGTAGCAATTTATAATGCTTTTAAAAAAATACGATACTAAATTCTCAACCAACTTAATATAAAAAATAAAATCAATAAGGATAATTTAAAAAAATATATAAAAAAATAACTTTGGAAAAAAAAAGAAAAAAATGTGGGGAAAATTAAAGTTAAATTCTGAACTAGTGTATATTTTAAAATATTATTTAATATAAAGGGCGATTAAATTAACCCTAGTTTACCATGCCGGTCACAATATATTAAATTCCTGGAGAGATGCTTGACAATTTAGTTGTTAGGGGATAATCCATATGGAAATTGTATTTAACTATTTATCGATGAAAAGCAAGTAATTCATATTGTAAGGAAATCCTGGAAGAGGAATCTAATCTAGATCTCGTGCTTTACTTTCGGAAGAAACTCAAAACTCAAAAAATAAAACTAAAGAGAAACTATTCCCTGCTGATGCCCAGAAAGGTTGAAACACTGAAAAAACAATCTTTAAAAACTGAATAGTTTGAAGCAAACGAGGAATTGCAGAAGAAGATGAACCTTTATTTTTAATTCCTATTAAGCACTGGAATTATGAGAAAATAAACAATAATTGACATTTTACGGCCCTAGCTTAACAATTTTAAGACATTGTTTCGTGTTGCGGTTTATACATGTTTTTATTTTAAATTATTTTTTTTATTGTGTTTTCAATTATTTTTATGAGTTAATATTAAAAATAATTTTTAAAAAATAAAAAATTATTAATTTTGAAATAAAAAGTCTCTCTCCCCTATGCACATGGCATCCACCCAATGACAGTCAAAGTAATTATTTGGTGGGACAGAGTTTTCGTGGCGTTTCTTCTAATAATAATAATAAAATAATAACCCAGAAGAGAAATGCGGTTTTTGGTGGGAGAAGAAAGGCGACGCGGGACCCTGCGCCATAATAAATACGTCCATTGTTTCTTTTTGACATTTGTCTCTTTTTGATAAGCTGTGGGGTTTGTCAGAAAATAACACGTGAGAAACTTGAGTCCCTGTAATAAAAAGTTGGATCCAGCTGGATGGAACGTGTCACTTTTCTGCGAATCAGAAGGAAGTAATTCCCTACTTGAATTTATAATTCAGATTTTTTTATTCGTAATTCAAGATAATCTGACATAAAATGACTCATAACAAATTTGAATGGAAATAATTATAAATTAAAATTCATGATTTATTTTATTTTTTATTAAAAAGTAAAGTTGACTCGACTTTGTAGTATTTTTTTGACCTAACATTTGCTTTTAACAATAAATTTATAATTTTTTATTGAAAAAACCTCTAAAAATTAAAAGGAATTATTTTTCTATTTACAAAATTCATCTCAAATGAAAAAAATCTCTTTTAATTTAAATATAAAAATTTATTCTCAAATCAAACGAAATTTCTTTTTCTTCTTTACATTGAAACCGTAGTTTTTTATACATGATTCCAGAAGATAAATCACTTTCTAGATCAACAGGAGTTTAACTAACTTGAATTAATTTAATTAATTTTTTAAAAATATACAAATTATATACATTGAAAAAATAAATTAAAAATAAGATTATTAAATTTTAATTAAATTTTTACTAGCTGATCAGATTACAATTTATTATTATTATTATTATTATTATTAAACCTGGCTCGGCCTAATTCTCGGATCAAGAATCAACTAGGAGGTCAAGTTATGTTTTAAAGCCGTGGTTGAACTTCTATTTGTAGTTTTTGTTTTTTCTAATAATATATAATAAAGGAGGCGCACATTGTAAGAATATGCAAAAAAAAAAAGTGGATTCGACCATGAAGAAAAAGAGGTCGGGTTTGCCCGCCCGATATCTTTCCAAGACGGGCCCGCCCGATGACGAAGAAAAGTCGAATCTCGGACTAAGAAGTCGGGCTTTGAATCGAATCAAGGCCCATCCTCTTCCTCCAAATCCAGCGGCCTCTTCCTCTTTGTCGGTCCTAGTCCTATATATCTCCAGCAACCCTTTTCAATAACCAATTAATTGAAACCTCCTCCTCGTCCATGGCAATCTTACCACGCAGCTCACACTAACGCTAAAGCAGTTCATAAATTTCTTATCCCGAATTTCTACTTAGGTTGTTTCATTCACAATTATTTCACCTCGTGCTTGCAAATTAAGACAATTTCATTCGAATCTCTTAGGAATGGTCGATGCTGTTGGAAATTTGATTAAACAACGTGCTATAATATTTGTTTTTATTTTAGGCATGGAAGGAGTGAACAAATAGGGATGACGATGGGCAATACTTAGATGCTAGGTTTCATGTACGTCCTACCAATTAATTATTCCTTGGTTAAAAATTTTATATATTTATAAATTATTTATTGGTTTCGGGGTATTTATTATATGCTATTATTAATTATCCAAAAAAATAAAATAGTTTATTTCGAGTTAGGCTTTGGTAAATTTTAAATCGAATTTGATAATATTTATATTCTATTCATTACACGTACACATGATAAGATAACTATCTAAATAACACTTTTATCATGTTCATTTTGAGCAGTTTATGAAACGAGTAAAGGATCAAAGTATTTTGAGAGGGAGGGAAAAAAGGAGGCTTTAACGAGGCAGAAAATCGAAAACATGCGTGCTCAATGTGCGAAGCTTAGTTCTGCTGATATCTCCCATTATCAAACAGTAAAGCTCAAGAATCCCTAATAAATGCTTGTGGTTTTTCTTTTATTCCTCTTGCAATTTATAATGTTGACGATGCACTATTATTTATAGGCAGCAGAAAGAAGAATTTTAGAGCTCGAAGCGACGCTTGATCTTTCGAGGATTTGCTTGCATGTGGAAATGGATGCTCTGCATGCGGCTGTTGAAAGTGAAACAATGAGAGTAATCCATCGTTGAAAGGGAAACCAATGGCTGCTAATTATGATGTTTGAATTGGATCAACTGTCTGATAAGCTTTGTAGGCACGAAGATTTGGGATTGTGCTCCATTGCCTGGTTTCATTGCACGTAAATTATGCAAAACTGTAGTTCTTATCGGATGAATTTTGTATGTAATGAAATTATAAATAGTTTAATAAAATGATAAAAACTATTTTATATAAAATATTATTTATTTCATGATGTAATAAGAATAATTAATTCTACAATATTTAAATTTAAAATTTTAATATTAATATATATTTTTTAAAATTATTTTAAAATCTTAATTTTAAAATCATTCTTAACCAAACATATTAACTTTTTTTTTTTCAATCAAGATTTTAATTACAATTTTAATCAAATATTTATTTTTTTATATTATTTTTAATTAAAAATATTTTTTATAAAATATTTTTTTTCAAATTATAATCATAACAGCTATAATAATATCAAATACACTCAAACTAATTAATTATTTGCAGTACAGTGTCTGTACGGATCGTTAACATTCTTTCTGCTATACGAACGTAAGCTGCAAAGTGAGAGTAATCCATCGTTGAAAGGGAAACCAATGGCTGCTAATTATGATGTTTGAATTGGATCAACTGTCTGATAAGCTTTGTAGGCACGAAGATTTGGGATTGTGCTCCATTGCCTGGTTTCATTGCACGTAAATTATGCCCAGAGTTAATTATTTTTCTTCCTACAGATTTCAAGAAATATACTAATTACAGTAAAATAACTAGAGAAGGATAGTCGGCATGTTCTTAATTCAGATTCTGTAACACTTAAGGTGGTAAATGGCCCGTTCGCGTTTCTTAAAAAACACACTAAGTTGTTTGGTTATGAATTATTAAAAAATAAAAAATATGGGTTTCTTAATTTATTTATGGTAGGATTTTAAGAAAGCATGGAATTCATGTTTTTCGAAATACAGTGTATATTGATAAACTGTACCCTATAATTGCATTCTTCAGGAAACATGAACAGTTCCATGAATTTTTTTTTTGTTAATTTTTTAACAGTTTTTTTAAAAAAATTAATTTAAAATGAATTAAATTCACTTGTATTGTGATGTGAACAATATTTTTTTTCTAAAAAACTAGTACAGAATAAATTAAATTTACTCGTACTATAATATTAATTTTATATTTGATAATATTTTATCTAATTTTATTATACACTTAAAAATTTATGAAAACTATAGTTCTTATTTATGAAAACTGTAGTTCTTATCGGATGAATTTTGTATGTAATGAAATTATAAATAGTTTAATAAAATGATAAAAACTATTTTATATAAAATATTATTTATTTCATGATGTAATAAGAATAATTAATTCTATAATATTTAAATTTTAAATTTTAATATTAATATATATATTTTTGAATTATTTTAAAATCTTAATTTTAATATCATTCTTAACCAAACATATTAACTTATTTTTTTTTAATTTTAATTTTAATCACAGTTTTAATCAAATATTTATTTTTTTAAACTAATCTCAACTGAAAATACTTTTTATAGAATAATTTTTTTCAAATCACAATTACAACAGTTACAACAATATCAAATACACTCTAACTAATTAATTATTTTCAGTATATACGAACGTAAGCTGCAAAGACAGGTCGTCTAGTAAAATCTGCCATCTTTAGGGACCTATTTTAATTTTTAAAACTCGACATAGGACTTAGGAGTCCAATGGTGATCCAATACATATGTGCCACGCTTCACAACATTGGATAACTTCAAAACCTCTCAGCACTGCCTGTCTCAAAGTGTCCATTCTCTTTTACGCTGCTCCGCTAAACAAATGGAACTGACACCCATTATTCCTACCTTCAAAATCTCTTTGCCAAATCCGGGAAGACAAGCAAGAACCCATATCTCTTGCTTAATTACTCCAGTTTCTTATTTATCCTCACCAGACCAAATGACAACCACAAAAACCCACCTCAATTCCAGCAACATTCAATATGAGATTAACACTAACAATATAAGAAACGTAGCTGTGCCAACCATGACTGAAGTATTGGCTGCATCCAAGGCCCAGAACCTGGACCTTCAGCTACAAATACTAGGACCCTTTTTCAGAATCACAGCTAAGAGTCTTGAAACTCAAAATGAGCTTGGGAGAGCTGAAGGGCTGATAAGGGTCTGGTTAAAAGGCAAGATTCTCCATTTGGATTCAATAAGATTGAGAAGAGAAACACTTGGCATGGAAAAATCAATTTTTGGCATTGGTTTGTTCATTGGAGCTGTTGCTATTCGTTACGGGTATGACTCTGGTTGTAAGACTGCTGAGTTGCTTGCTATTAATGACTCTGATCTTTACCATTCTAAGGTTATTTGCCTTCGCTCACAATTCTCCTTTTAGTTTACGGAAATTGAAGCAGCCTATTCCGTTCTCTGCTTTAGGTCTTTGGATAAATTTATCTGCTTTCGTTACCTTTGATTGAAGAGCTAAAGTTGTTTTGATCTGATTATTTAGGCAGAAATTCTTCAATGTTGTGGATTACTGTTAACTATTTTAACCCTTTAGTTTCCCAAATGGTCAAAAAATTGTGCAGGTTACCTGTAATGATAGGTCAATTACACTGAGCATCAGGACTTGATTATTTATTGCTTCCAAAATATGATATGGTTATTGAAAAACATAACTTCTTGGATCTTCTACCGAGCTGATGTAAAATCCTTAACTGTATTGCTTTATCTCTTGATTTGCTAGCTTGTTAGGTTCTACACTAGAATTGGGTTCAAGGCTGTGTACGAAGTGACGGGCTCGACTATTGGAGACCTTCCTCACATGTTGGTCTGGGGTGGCATTGGAACCCGAATGGATGCTGATATCGAAGAGCTTCTACTAAAATGGTGTGCCAGGTTCAAAAGTCGAGAATGAAGGGTGATACCCATTGCTTATGCAGTCTATTCTGCAATCATGTGGTTCAAATGAAGGGTGATACCCATTGCTTATGCAGTTTATTCTGCAATCATGTGGTTCAAAAGTCGAGGATGGAGTTCTGAACTGAAAAGAATTATGGTTGGCTGAAGGCATTAGCCTAAATTATTGCCCTGATCTATTATCTCGGAGAAATATAATGATTTTCCTGGAAAATGCTTATACTTTGCGGTTGATATCAAGATGCCAATAAATTCTATTGCTGGTTTGATGAGCCCAAAAGGAAGGAAAAGGTATTGCTCTTTTGGTATGATCGTGCGTTTCAACGGCAAGACTCGAAATATAATTATTTGCCACCTAAGTTGCAAGTCATTACATTGTAACATGATGTTCAAGCACAGAGCTTACCAGAAGAAATATCATCGACTATTTAGTGATCTGCTGTCTTCTAATACCAGCTAAATACTTTCTGTTCAAAATGTTGTAGCAAGCAATGAAAGCAGTTTTTTCTTGAATTTTTTTTGAAGGAAACAATTTGCGAGGAAATGTTGTCATGATGTTGGAAACATGTATCCACTTTGTCCTATCTAGTTCATATCTGTGCATGTAGAATTTAGTTTCCACTAGAAATGAATTGCAACTCCCATTGTTTTTCAAATGATGATGCTCTTGTTTTTCAGTATGACTTCAACCGAAGCTTTTTCAACAACTAGAATGGTCCATATCATTTTGTCTCGTTAAAATGAAAAAAGCACTTGCCTGCCATATTCCAGGAATTACATATCACTGAAGTTTTTATAGGATATTAAACAATAGAAATTTTCAAAATTGTGTAGATTTGGGGGCTATTGGACTGATCCAAGTAATTGATCATGATGAATTGCATACTCAAATGATCAGAGCAGTGACTTGCAATAGAAATGTGGGATCTGTCTGACAACACGGCAATCCAAGAAACAACAAAAATACGATGTGATGACTTAAGAGAAAACAAGATACAAAACAAAGGAAAGAACCATATAATACACGACAAGAAAGCTTGCAAACAAGATGGATGAACCTCTTGGGGGCATTTCAAAATCAGAGAAGAGTCTAGGACCATAGGGTACCCCTTTGCTTCTTGTAAAAGCAGTGACTCCATTTTGGCCTTTCTTGCAGAGCACCAACAGAAGGTAATGAGGTATCAGAACTGCATCAACTGGACAAAACGGAAGAATGAAGAACTTTCAGATCACGAGAGAGAGAATCAGTCCAATTCCTGGAAACGTGTCAAGGGATTCGGCATTAAATACGGTAGAAATTGTCAAGTTTGACTTGGGTTTGATTTCATACTCTATCAGAGTGGCCAGATTTCCAAGATTATCAGACCTCGACTTAATTGTCGTTCGATGGTCCATAGTCCAGGATCCTCCGACCATCACAATGTTCTCCTTTATTGAAAACCTCCTAGTTATCTTTGCTGCCGCCGCAAATTTCCTCTCACGATCAAAGTAGTGTGAATATGTCGCCCCGAGATCGTCACCCTTGCGTGTCCTGAAAAGTTTGGAGAGAATGATTTCTTGGGCACCAACGGATGACAACAACCACAAGCAGAAATCATGCATAATAGAGATATGAATTGCCAATAGAATCAGATGCTCTGTTTTATTATTCTCATTCTATTCACAGTTGATATCTCTATTAACGCTGACACTGAGCAGGTCTTTTTATCTCACGACTTGTTGCGAGTTTAACTAGAAATGATTGTTCATATTTTTCATCAGTGTAGGTAAATTAACTTACAGAAAAATTGATGCTTCACAATCCGACTTTGTCAAGCGAATTCCTGTGTCAAAGACGCGAAATTGTCTATCATTTGCACCGTAAGCTGTCCTCATGACAGTTAATAATCAAGTTTAGGAAATCAAGCAAATTAGTCAAGCAAATCAAGCCACAATAAGTGGTCATTCATGAAAATTAATCTCTAGTTATCTGTAAATAATCAAGCTTGATCATAGGCAATAGAGTGGGATCTTGATACAATGCCAGCACTATATATATTTATAGTGTAATCCTTGTTTCTTTCTTAATTATGAAAACAGATTCTCTACATATCATTCTGTTTTTATGGTATCAGAGCATCTCATCTGGGAACCGTAGCAATCACAACATCAAAATTTTAACCAATCTTCACAAAAGACATGGCTTCATCTGCAAAATGGGATAATCCAAACCATCCACTTTATCTTCACCACTCAGATCAGCCAGGTGCCATCCTCGTACCGCAGGCCTTGGTGGAAGATAATTACAGCACATGGAGACAATACATGACCATGGCTTTGACAGTGAAGAATAAGCTTGGACTCATAGATGGTTCAATCAAAGAACCAGGCGAGAGCAATCAGGAAGAATGTCAACGATGGAATCGGTGCAACAATTTGGTTAAAACTTGGCTTCTAGGATCAATGTCCAAAGAAATTGCTAGAAGCGTCATCAATTGCAAAAATGCTAGACAAATGTGGCTCTATCTGCAGGAACGATTCGCACATAGAAACGTGGTCCAGCTATTCAATGTTGAGAATGAGATTCATGATTTGTGCAAGATAACATGTCTGTCGGATCATATTTTACAAAACTGAAGGGCCTATGGAATGATCGTGATGCACTCTGCACCTTTCCAATATGCACCTGTGGATCACTTAAGAAAACCATGAAGTTCCTTATGGGACTTGAATAGAAATTTAAAGAAATAGAAGAACGCTGTACTGATGTGAAATAACTTTGTTTGCATAACTGGCTTTACTGTTTTTAAGATTATCTGGGAAAACACTCAATCTTGAATGATATACAAAATGATCCGATGATATCCTTGGCATACTAAAAGAATCGTTGTTAGGTTGTCCAATTATCAAAACGTTCTCCTTCCTTGATTGAAACATCCTCGAGATGTATTGATGATGTTATCATCTTATCTACGGATCCAGCTATTTGCAGGCTTCTAGTAATTGATGGTAGGAATCACTTCTTTCATGTTGAGGTATCTATCACATGGTATCCAATTTCAGTGTCCCCAGGAGACAGAGAAGACATAGGTGAGAAAGGCCGGGGTTTCCGATGATCAAAGCAAAATATCACAGTTTTTTTTTTTTATCTCAAAACTACAGTTGTTTTGATACAAAACATCAAAAATCTACTGTGTTCTCTGCGCTCACGATTTGTCCATGAGAAATTTTAAAATTCTCCATGATTAAATGTCAGCACTTATTCAAAGAATCCATTTCAACGATAGACATTAATAAGAGAGAGAATCACATTCAACAAGAAGATTTTCTCCTATCTCAAAAAGTACTATTATTTTACTATTAATTTTTGAATCGATTATTTTTTTGTTTTATTTGAAATTCAAATGCTACAGCCTAATCTCTGGTCATATTTTCAACGGCTATAATCACATATAAAAGGAGCTCTAAAACTATTATTTCCATCCATCATTTTCATATGGTTGAAGGAGAGAGTTTTATAGAAAATATAACCGGAAGAGATCGGTGCAAATGTAGTTTTTTAAAATAGATTAAACGGCAAAAAGTATTGTCGTTGTATATAAGGATTGCTATTCACAAAACTTACATGCTAGCCATTATAATTAAGGAGTTACATTGGAGAGCGTGAATGCCTAGTGTCGCGGGGTTAAATTTTTCGCCTAGAGCCTTAACACCTATACTCTTACAAAGTAATTATAAGGAGTTACATTGGAGAGCGTGAATGCCTATACTCTTACAAAGTAATTATTGATATAATTATTTCTTAAAAATCACAAAATCTAATTAGTTTCCTCTTGATGATATCAATAATACTAATATTACACATTAATGAATCTCATTGGCTGTTAGCTAGCATTACTACTCCATATTACAATAATAACGTTCGGATGGTTAAAAATTAAGTCCTCCCACCGTGAGAAATTCCACGATAAGGAAACCGACAGGCACACTCTATTGTCCTCGTTTAAAAACATCTTGGGGAAGACTCTCTTTCTTCTCTCCAAGGCACGCTGCCGCCGCTAATCAAACTCTCTTACAAAACCCTATCCCTCCCTGTTTCTCTATGGCACCAAAACGTGCTCCTCCCGTTGAAGATCCACCTTCTGCTTCTAGCTCCGAAGAAGAGGAAGAAACTTCCAGTGGTGAAGAAGAAGCATCTGATGATGAACAGAGCCACCCCTCTCCTCCACAGCCACAAACCAAGACCATCCGAACCCAAAACTCAGCCCCCGAAAAATCCGAGCCCACCACCCAACAATCTGAATCTGAGCTCGAATCTGATTCTGGGTCGGAGTCAGAATCCGAATCTGAATCCGAACCCGACCAGAGTGTCAAGCCTATAACCTCTAAACCAATGGAGGAGACCCCATCGAAGGAAGCAGCAGCGGTCAAGAAGTCCAGATCCAAACCAGCTGTAGCCGCCACTCCGGAGAAATCAACAGCTGTGAAGAGGGGTAACGGGGCTGATCGCGATTCGAAAGACTTGAAACGGGCTAAGAGCAAGGAATCCGAGCCTGAGAAGTCCGAGGACTCCAAAAAACAGCTCTTTCAAAGGTTGTGGACCGAGGAGGATGAGATTGCGCTGTTGCAAGGTATAATTGATTTTATTGCAGAGAAAGGTTATGACCCATCAAAGGATATGAATGCGTTTTTCGATTTTATTAAGAAGTCTTTGCATTTTGATGTGTCTATGACTCAATTGAAGGATAAGATTTCTAGGTTAAGGAAGAAGTTTGAGAATCATGTGAAAGGGAAAAAAGGGGAAAGCAAGATTTTTAGCAAACCGCATGATCAGAAGGGGTTTGATTTGTCGAAATATATTTGGGGCAGTGAAGGGACTATTAAAGCTAACGGGAAGAAAAACAATAATAGTAATGATAATAAAAGAGGGAATGCTAAGAAACTAGAGGCATTGAGGGCTGAGTTGGGTATGGATGTGGAGGAGGAGGAGAGAATGGAAGTTGAGATGGAGAGAGATTCAAGTGTCAAAAAGGTTTTGAAGTTTGATGCAAGTGTGAGTGGTGGAAAAATGGATGATTATGTGGTGAGAAATGGATTGGATTTTGCGCATGGAATGAAGAAGGCAGAGATGGAGGCGAAGTGGAGGAAGTTGCATATAGCTGAATTGGAGTTGTTTTTGAAGAGGAATGAATTGATACGAGAGCAAGCAAAGTTAATGCTGTCAGCTTTTAAAGCTGACAAGGATTAGAGTGGTCGAGAAGATACATGTAGAGGGGTTTCATGGTTCAAGTAACAAGTGATCTTGTTAGCTTTTCCTTTTTGGTTTAGGTTTCATAATCAGCACTGAGTTTGGAGTGTTTAGCTTCATAGATAATATTATCCGTGGTCCTTTTGTTCTGCACAATTCTGTTTTCAATGCTTAACTCTCATTTAGTAGCTATGTTATGTTTTATTTCTCATTTAGAAGATGTTTTGTTGTTTGTTTCTTATTTCATAGTTATTGTGTTTGATTAGTGGGTTTAACATCAATCAGTTGTTTATTTGTTATCCATCATCGCCTTGTGGTTTGATGTGCTCTGCACAAATCTTTCCATAGGTGCTCTTAACAGTCTTATCTCTGTAGTTTATTGGGGAAATAAGTTGTTTCATCACCATGTTGTTTGATGGTCATATGAAATTTGTCTTCACTTTCTGAAAAAGTTTACTCAAATTATGACTGTATGGTGTGTTTGCAGTAAGAACTTGCATAAAAAGTATGTTGTTTCAATTTATATCAAGGAAACGTTTCCCTCGTAGTTAATATATCCTTGGAAACGAGTTCGGCAGATGATAGAGAAGCTATTGGCTTCAGATCGATTGGTGGATAACTTTTCAGATTATTATTACTGTTTTTTTTAGCTTATCTGCCTTATGTTGGATAATATCCACACCATGTGGTTTAATGATGCTTAACGATAATATGAGATGGCTTGGTGAATGTGGCTTGTTCCAGCCTATGGTATTGGCGCACACACATTAACTTGGCTCCGAAATAGAGTAGAAAACCAAGATCCACTTTAAGCAAATGAACTTGTTTCAGAAATATGATTGCTTGAAAAAAGTGTGCCTTTGTAGTGCACAAGGCAGGCTAGCTGCTCAAGTGAATTAGGGTTTGGGTAAATGGTCATAGGAACTTTTCAGCTGTTGGATTTCTAACAGAAGACAAAGGAAAGTCTAGTTCAAGCCTCCTTACCAGTAACTGCTATGGACATGGTAAAAGCAGTGAATTTGTTTGCCTTTCTTTCGAAGCACCAGCAGAAGGTATTGAACGATCAGAATTCCATCAGCTGGACCACACAACTGAAGATGGATAAACCTTTCATATTACGAGAGAGAGAGACCATATCTGATTACGGGAATCCTGTCAAGGGCTTTGGGGTCAAATTCACTAGTAATTTTAATGCATGTCTTGGGTTTGATTTTATGATGCAGGAGAGTAACCAGCTTCCCACAACTGTCAAACCTTGTCTTAACTGTCGTTTTATCAACCATTGTCCATGTTCCTCCAACTACAAGAACATTCTACTTTTCTGAAAGCATCCGAGAGACCACTGCTGCTTCTGCAACTTTCTTCTCATGATCGAAATAATGAGCATATGATGCCCTTAGGAAGTTAACCTTGTTTGTCCTGAGAAGTTTAGAGAGAAAAAAGTGTGCCTTTGTAGTGCACAAGGCAGGCTAGCTGCTCAAGTGAATTAGGGTTTGGGTAAATGGTCATAGGAACTTTTCAGCTGTTGGATTTCTAACAGAAGACAAAGGAAAGTCTAGTTCAAGCCTCCTTACCAGTAACTGCTATGGACATGGTAAAAGCAGTGAATTTGTTTGCCTTTCTTTCGAAGCACCAGCAGAAGGTATTGAACGATCAGAATTCCATCAGCTGGACCACACAACTGAAAATGGATAAACCTTTCATATTACGAGAGAGAGAGACCATATCTGATTACGGGAATCCTGTCAAGGGCTTTGGGGTCAAATTCACTAGAAATTTTAATGCATGTCTTGGGTTTGATTTTATGATGCAGGAGAGTAACCAGCTTCCCACAACTGTCAAACCTTGCCTTAACTGCCGTTTTATCAACCATAATCCATGTTCCTCCAACTACAAGAACATTCTCCTTTTCTGAAAGCATCTGCTTCTGCAACTTTCTTCTCATGATCAAAATAATGAGCATATGATGCCCTTAGTAAGTTACCCTTGTTTGTCCTGAAAAGTTTAGAGAGATTGAGTTGCAGTAAGTCTCCTTCCCTGTTTAGGCAACTATAGATAATAACAACAGACACAAGCCATAAACATGATGACTATTAGCAGGTTATTTAACGTATAATATGTTGCTAGTTTAACTAGGAAAGTCGGTCCAATTTGTCACCAGTGCAGGTGAAATAACTTCCAAAGTAATTGATCCCTCAAAATTTGGTTTTATCACTCTAATGCCTGCGTTAAATTCGTGAAATCTCTTCGAAGCAAGACTGTATAGCGTCTCCATACCAAATGCAAGGTGTGGAGCACCAAAAGTTGCAGAAAGCTGAATTATATGGCGGCTGTTTGAAGGAAGTCTCGTAGATAAAGCAGCATTTTTGTAGAAGTATTCTACTTTATCCGGAACTAGAAGCTGCACCTGCAGTGGACCAGAAGAAAAGGTGATTAAACTTCTACATTTCCAATCAATTTGGGTAAGACGAGATAAAATGACAAATTTTTGTTTAATTTGCATATGTTTTCTCAATGCATCAGATCATTTGAGTAAGGAAAAGTACATTATGCGAGGAAACAGGAATTTTATCATGTCTTTCCGCGTTGGAGAATCATACAGTATTCAATGTGATTGAATTTAGGAACCTTAGCTTCAGAATCTCACTCAGGTAAAGCACAAAAACAGTCCATACCTTTTAGAGCTATGATCTGGCAATTTCAGTGAAAATGTATCCTTCATGGTCGGCGATCTAGAGCTATGATCTGGCAATTTCAGTGAAAATGTATCCTTCATGGTCATGCTCAATGTAAAGGTTGTGAAATCTTCCATAAAGCGAAAGAGATCAGATAAAATAACAGTGAAGTAACAGAACATGATTTTAAGTTTACAAGTAAGAGCTGAGAACTAAATCCACGAACTCACTGGTAATTTTGAGTCAACATCGACCTTAACAGAAGCATGAATTTCTTCCTGATTGTATTCTGCTGTAACACCTGCAATTGAACCTTGCGCTATCTTGCCAGCATATTAAGCAGCAGCTTGAACAATGCAAGACATTCAATTTTTCATCAATATATGGCATTACAAGGAAGGATTAATCATAATGTGGAACAGATCTGATTAATTTCTTAGTTAAAATAACCTTATTCATTTTCTATAGTCAATGTATCTTGTAATTTAACATACAAAGTTTAAAAGGTTGATAAATAATAATAAATAATGTATAATAAAACAAATGATCATTGTAAATTATGTAATTAATAGCTGGTATTTATAAAATATTTTTTTTAATAGCACGATGGTTGTTTTTAAATAGTAAAATCAGTAATTTTATAAAAAAATATAATAATATTTTTAAAAAATAAACTATGAAAATATATATAATAAAAATATTAAGAATAAAAAAAATCATAAATTTTTAACATTAAAAATTTATAATACAAGTTTTTTAGCAATGCAACACAACCAATTTAAGGCTTATAACATAACAGAGGATAGGATAAAAATGTGCGCCAAATTTCTGACATGAAATACGAAGAAAGTTCTTTCCTTTTTGTTTTGGTAAGTAAGTTCTTTCCTTTCTTTTAGCCACTGAAAACGAATGAAACAAAAGACATCATGTTGGGGAAGGAAACAGTTGGACCTACTTCACTAACCGAATGAGAGGAATTTATAACACTGCAGGTTTGTGATTGTTTTGTGGGGGCAGGTTTGATTATTTTTTAAATAATTTTTTGTATTAAAATATATAGTACTAATATTTTTTTATTTTTTAAAAATTATTTTTAATATTAATATATTAAAATAATTTAAAAAATACTAAAAATATATTAACTTAAAATAAAAATAAATAAATAAAAATTTAAATTTTTTTTAAATTTTTTTTTAAAATGTAGTTGTGTGGCTGCATGGTTACAATTGCTTTTCAAATAATTTTTCATATTAAAATACATATTAATAAATTTTTTATTTTAAAAAAATTATTTTTAATATTTGTAGATTAAAATAATTTAAAAATACTAAAAATATATTAATTTAAATTATTTTTTTTTACAGTAGTCTTGACAGCAAAGCTGAAAGGCCTTTAACAAGTTTACCATGTGTAAAAATATATTTATTAATAATATTTTAAAAAAATTAAAATATATCAATTAAAATTATTTTTTTAAAATAGCATGGCCGTATAAACAAATACACCTCAAGAAATCCAACTTTACAAATGTTTCCATTCAGTTAATATTTTTTTTCAATTTAAATTATAGTGGCGAGTTGGTCATTATGAATATTTAAAACTTTTGATACAATGATTTACAATAATTCAAATTGAAAAAGGAGAATCTAATGGTGGATTTTGATGACCGACCAACTACCATAATTATATATAAATCCTTTTTTAACAACTTCTCTTACCGAAAAATTCAGAAGAATGGACGGTTAAGATTAAGAAATCAAGTCAATCCCGTAATTTAATAATAAATTCTTATTAAATATTAAAGAAATTCACGTTAAAAATTTAGAATTACCAATAATATAATGTTATTAGTGTGTGTTAATTATTCACATATATGAAGCTTAATTATTTTTTTATGAGAAGAATGGACGGTTAAGATTAAGAAATCAAGTCAATCCCGTAATTTAATAATAAATTCTTATTAAATATTAAAGAAATTCATGTGAAAATTTTAGAATTACCAATAATATAATGTTACTAGTGTTAATTATTCACATAAATGAAGCTTAATTATTTTTTTATGAGAAGAATGGACGGTTAAGATTAAGAAACCAAGTCAATCCCGTAATTTAATAATCCAATCGTGCGAAGATCGAATAACAGGATCCTCTGCCTCTTATCCAGTGGGGAAAACCTCACGGTATTTCTCTTATAACGCCACTTCACTAAAACCCTAAATCACTGTTCCACCACAATCATTCCCTTCTCTGCTCGCGATGTCTCGTCGAGAACGCGGTTCTGACTCTAGGCGACACCGTTCTGGCTTCGACAGAGAACCCAGGTAGTCTTTTACGGTTTTTATGTGCTGGGTTCTTCTCCATAAAACCAAACATGGTCTTAATATACTGCATGCCCTGCTTTTTGTTGCTCTATAATCATGATTAGTCTGTTACTGCAATTCATGGTGCATGTTCTCTCGTTTTCAACCAAACACGGCCTTGGTGTTTTATATGCCCTACATTCTGTTGCTATGTAGCGGTAATTGGTGAATCACCTAGATTCATGAAGTGGGTTTTTTGTTTTAGAACCAAACATGACTGAATTGATGATGTGGGTTTTTTGTTTTAGAACCAAACATGACCTTGGTAATTGAATTGATGATATTGGTAATGTTTGTGAGGTGTTTGGTTTTCTTGAAGTCCTAAGAGGTCAAGGAGAGATGGAAAACCAGAGACAGAGAGAGTAACAATTGACTCTAATTTAGATCAAAAGAACCGGCGCCGCTTGCAAGATGCATTGCCTCTTGAGACCCCGTCTGGTCCGGATTCTGCCAAGGTGGAGTCTGGTGGTGTGAGCAAAGAAACAGACAAGAAACCAAATGAACACGGTGAAGGAAGCAAGCATTCTTCTAAGCCAACTGAAGTGCCTTGGTCTCGGTCCTTTTTTCAGGTTTTTTTCTTTTTTGAAGTAATTGTTGATATGTGGTTTTATGGAATTTGTTCTGGTGTCTCATTGTCATTATCTAATGGATGTGAAATCTAGCGCGGTTCAGACAGTAAGTTCAGAAGCTAAGGTATGCTTGGGTGCCTATGGAAATAGAAAATTTGAGTTTGTAGCCATTATAGGACTTAGTGGTCTGGGATTATTTCTATACTTTCCTAAGATGCCATTCATACTATACAGTGGTTGTCTTTGTAAATGTTTATTTGCTTGAGCAGTTCAACTTTTGCAACAAAAAAAAAAGGAGATTTTTTTTCCTTGACAAATCTTTGGTATCATAGAAGTTTTTTAGCTAATGTGTTGCATGAATTCTTTTAATGACTGGAAAGAGGTGTTTACATTTGCTCACCTCAGGGCAATGTGGATCTCTAATACAATAGTATTCTCTATGCATCCCTGTGCTTGTGGGACAAAAAAATAGATAGAGTCCCTGTGCTTGTGGGACAAAAAAATAGATTTTAGACTATTGAATTTATGTAATTGATCATTTGCTCTAGTAAATGAGCAGTGTTTCTCTCGATCTTAATTACTGGGTTTTTATTCAGTGCATTCAAAACTTTTTTTCTGGGCTGATGTTGTGTGATTGTTTGTCTGCCCCATGCCTTTGAAAGCCTCCATGTATATAACAATCTTAGGCTTGCCTGTACATGTCTTTTAACAGCATGATGAACGCGGTAATGCTGGGCAAGGTGGTCGAAGCTTGGGCCGGAGATCTGCTACTGGTTGGTTCCTGATTTCACTTGCATGACCCAAATAATTCTTTGACCCTGTTATTTTTTTATTGTCAAACAATTTCACATACTGTTCCTGTGTTCCTCTCTTTTGAAGAACGCCGATTTAGGGATTCAAAGGATGATCGGGGTGAAAGGACAGAAAACAAGGCAGCAACTTATGATTCGCGGCAAAGAGATGAGAAGCCACGAGGTAAGGGGGATGAAAAAAGAGTATGGGGCCATGATGGTTTCTTGAAAATGGAGGCTGAGCCGCTGCCACCTGTGAGGAAAAGACCTGCATTTCGGGAGAAGAAAATCCCAGTGGAGACTGATAATCCTGACAAAGCAACTGTGGAACCTGTAAGGTCAAACCATTCTCATCGTCCTATGTCTATTAGGGAGGAAAGAGACCATAACCCTCGCTATGTAGACAGACCGGAGAGGCCTGCTGCAGGAAATAGAGAAGTGAAGAAGAGTGACCTTGCATCAAGAGAAAGATTTGGTGGTGGTGATGGTGGAAATTACAGGGGAAGAGAGAGATTCAGCGACAGACAAAGTTATCACCCAAGTGTTACGCGTGGAGAGAAATGGAAGCATGATTTGTTTGACGATGCTAATAGGAGTCCGACCAAGAAGAACGAAGAGGATCAAATTGCAAAGATTGAGGCACTCTTGGCATCGTAGGAGGAGAGAGGATGCTGTGAAGTTTTTGATCTGCACAATGCAGTGTGTTGTTTTTTTTAAGATCATGTTGAAATTTTGTTGATATTCTCCCCCTTGCAAGACATTTCGAGTACAGAGGTACTGGATTGAATTCATTTCTCTTATGAGTTCTATTTAATAGTGCAACAAACCGTTGACCAGGCCAATCTAATTAGCACTGTGAAAAAAGCTACATGCGTCAGTTTGTTCCTCAATTACGGACACTGGACTCCCGCCTTCTGGCTTATATGGTTTTGATCTCATTTTGTAGACATTTCTGACCTTCTCATTGTTATTGTTGGTGTTATACTTAATTTCTTAAGTATGTGTCAATGCAAATGCCTGAAATTGATCAAAGTAGAACATAATATTGTTACAATCATTTATTTTCCCCTGGTCTTTAAGGGGTGCCCTTGAACTCGAGATACTTGGAGGTGAAGGTACCCTGCCGACTGGATGGGCCGGCCTTTGACGTGAATACAATCATTGTCTTGAGTCTCCTGACTTCGATTAGTATAGTTTAGATTATTTTATCGTTGAAAAGAATAATTTACACAATCTTAATATGTAATATCCAACAATGGTAACATAATATAGATGGTTATATAAAATGACAAGTGAATTTAACGTTCTTATTCGAGGTTGTAATTCAAACTAATTTGTAGTTTTCCTGTATTTTTAAAGATTTTTTTTTTATCATTTACATCTTTAAAATTTAATAAAATAAAAATAAAAATAAATCTATTAATAAAGTATCAATGACATGTCATAATATAACTGAATATTCATAAATTGATGTAGTATGCATATTAAACCATATTGTATCCGTATTATGCAATTATCTTGTGTAAAATATTTTATAAAAAATATTTTTTTAGTTTAACAAAAAAATTGATAGATGTGAAATTTCACATGATAAACTAATAGATTTAAAAAATATTCTTACAAATATTATTAATTTATTAATTTCTTTAATTTTTTATAGTTTATTATCAAAAAATATCTTTTAACAAGAGATTTTATGAATAATAAACAACTCACAATACTATAAAATTATTACACATGATTACCTGTCAAATATTAAAACCAATATATAAAAATCTTAATTAATAAAAAAATTATACAAATGCCCTCTAAACATGATAAAAACAATGTCACGTCAAATAAAAAACTCCTGCTACTCATGCTTTCCTTCTAAATCGTAAGGGTAAAATGTCATGATTACCTTGAATAATCCAATAATTCTACTGTATATAACAGAAATAACTAGTCGATGAGCTCGCGGATCGCCGAGGGTTGAATACAAAACTGTATTAATTTTTTTCAACTGAAATTAAAGTTTAAATGAAAAAAAATAAATCATTCGATATGTATGTTTTAATATTTAATGTCACTTGTGTATTTCTATATTTAAATTTGAACATATTCAATGAATGCATTTCATTTCAGTAAAAAATAAAATAAAAATTCAAACGTCCAATTAAATATCCATTTCATAAAAGAATATAATTAAAAGGAAACCCACGGTCAACAATTAAGTATTATAAAAGCATGTGGAAGTCAAAATTGAAAAGGTTGTTATTTCAAAAAATAAATATCTAAATAAAAAAAATGATAAAATTATATTATATTACTTTGAAATATTATGCTAATACACAAATAACAAAAAAAATATATCTAAATGCTCACCTATTTAAAATGAATATTTTTTAAAAAATATGTTATGTTAATCTATCTTAATTTTTTTTATTATAAATATCTTAAAAATATCCATGTTATATAGATAAATAATTAATTATAAAATATTCTTATTATCATAAATTCTCGCTTTATACATAACAAACTTATTTTTATCTAATTATATATGTGTGTGTTGATTTACATTATTTATAATATATTTTTATTTTCTGACAAACAACATTTTTAATTACGTTCATTAAAAATTATAATATAGCTTGTATAAAAAATCTAGGGCAGGAATTAATTTTAAAGAGATTACTAAAGAACATGGGCCAGGTTGCCCAAGGTCACTGAGATGAGCGAATAAGGACCGAAGCGCATGTAGGCTAGCAAGACTGGGCCTATACAAGAAATTAAAAAAATAAAGGGGCTCCGGCTAAAACTATAAAAACACGTGGCTTTAAGAACCGAAGGAGAAAGGAAAGAGAAACTGAAGGCAAGGGATGAAGACTCTGCTAGACGGGAAAGAGAAACTGAAGGCAAGGGATGAAGACTGCTAGACAAGGCACTACTGCAAATTTAGATGTGCTTAACTATTTCGAGGTACTGCTTGATTTTTTTAACTGTGCCTATGCACATATTTCACTCTAGCCAGCTTAGTAATATAAGTTCATTTCCTTACACCAGAATGGTACTGCCCCAGAAGCTGTTACTATCGGTGAAGATGGACTTGTGCATTGGTAACCTATTCTTCCTTGTAGTTCATTTAACTCTCCGTTTATTTCCTCTAGCTTCTGCACCTATTTCCAAGTGTTTTAGGCCACAATTTATTTATTTACTTCCCTTTTTTTATTCTGCAGGTGAATTTTTTGAAGAAATCTTCTAGGAGAAGATCTAGTGCAGAAACGCATCATGGTTTGTTTCTTGATGTCAACTATTTTCATTGTTGCCTCATTACTCGTTCCTTTTTGTTTGAAATGCATTAACGTGCTTGCTGTTTAAACAGGAAAAAGAATATCTCCATTACATTTTCTCTGTGAGACCATGAACTTTTAATTCCTCAAATGTTGAACTCTACATACCAATCACGGAAGAGGTTAGTTTATGAGCTAAAATTCGAATTGTTTCTGCGTGCTTGTGCTAGTGGCAGCAAGTTTTGATTCCTTCTGACATTTTTCTACTTTGTTGGCCACTGTTAGATATATTTATAAAACAGCCATGTCTCCAAATTCTTTCATCTCCAAAAAAAGGACTCAGCTACGGAACAAGCAGCGCTTAATATCAGAGGTAATTTCATTTTACCATTGAAATGGAAAGATCTTTTTGCCTTAAGGCCATTTAATTCATCAACACCTTTTAAGTCAAAACTGAAAACATTTTGAACTAACTACTGATCATAAACTCTCCAGCCATCAATTTTTCGAACCACAGTTGATAGTACCGGGTTTGTTTTTATTTATGTTAATATTTTTGTTTGAAGAAAACAGAGTACCAAGTTTGATCCGGAGGCCAACTCTCCTTTATTGTTAAAAGCCACCCCATTCTGTATCAAAATAATAGTTCATTTGTTTGAAAATAACATTCAGCCTTTGGTAACTTGCAGGAGGACAAGGTCAGTCATTTCCTGGACGATGATGACGGGATTCAATTGGCTTGAAGAAGATGTTACAAGTGCTCAGAGTGACAACAAATTCGTGAAGCTTACATTAATCTATTTTTGCTCAATTTTTTCTTCTTCTTTTACCAACTAGATTAGAGTTCACTGTTTATGTAATTAACTGGATTAATTTTTTGTTCCATTTAATAAACGGTGACAGGGTGTCACCCTTTTTTGATAAGTTGTAGCGTATTTAAACCATTGAATGTGTTGGATGTGTCATGATCATGTCAAAAGCATTTTGCAAAAATCAGCCTACTTTCATTTGTATGTCTAAAACAGTTTCTTTCTATGCACTTGGAGTCTTCGTTAAGATGGAAAATTGCTCTGCCTCTGCAACTATCTAGTTTGAGTTGTAGTAGATGGCAATTCTTACAGCAGAAACAGCAGTGAAAACCAAGGATTTGCTTACCATAGTAAGTAGTAGTAGATGTTATTGTATAGGAAATCAAGGTTTTAGTCAACGATTTTGAAGCCACGTTTTGTTTTTTTTGCATGCTCGTGGGGGTGTTTAAGTACATGGTAACAGACCTGCCAACTGATCGGTAACTTGTTAAGGCAGCTAGACTTTCCTGACATCCTTTTGTATCAGTGACTGCAGTTCCGAAGGATGCTGCTTCGGGCAGTCGTTAATGAAATTGACATGTTTTCTGAAGTTTTTAATTTTAATATGTTTCACTTTGTTATATGTTAGGGTTATTTTGTTGAAATTTTTAATGCATTACCATTGGCAGACGGTGGAATTGCCTAGTGGTGTGTATTCTTTGCTATGGTTTCTGGTAAAAGAAGAAAATCTTCGTACAGGGTTTACCTACTGTCAATATTATATTTGAGGGGGACTCGATCGAATAAGCTGGAGTAGCTCAGTTGGTTAGAGCGTGTGGCTGTTAACCACAAGGTCGAAGGTTCAAGCCCTTCCTCTAGCGTTTTGTACCTTTTCTATTATTATTTGTTTCTTTAAACTATTTTAATGTACAGATATCATAAATACTAGCTAGTTTAAGGTCAAGAGGTGTCCTCAGGTCAGCTCAACTTAATCTAGGATGAGGAAATTTTCAGTTCTGTTTCTATTACAGAGATGCGAATCCTCCCACACTTCCGCTTTTGAGACAGCCGAAGTGCCTATCGATGAGGGGGTACTTCGCTTGATGCTCATTAGGAGATCTAATCATAGATGTTTGTTTTCTTGTTATCCACTTCCTCTGCCCCTCACCATCCACAAGACCAAGTCCCTTGCATGAATCTCCATCCAAAGTTATATTGTTTGTGTTGCCTTTTTTCACCTGCACCCTGTCAAATGCAACCATTTGCTTATTTTGTGGACTTTTTACCTCCGCTGATCCCATATTTTCTCACACCAATGACTAGACCAAGTTGCAGACTGGTGCAATTTACACTATAAACATCAATGGCTTGGCCATTAGGTTAAGGTTCTTGTTTGGAGGAATAAACTAGAGAATGCTGCTTGGTCTGAGAGAAGAATTTCAATGGGACTGGTAAGGCAGAAGGAGCGAAATAACAAACTCTGAGAAAGTTGAGTAGCTTAGTACATGACCAAACTCTTATAATGATTTTACTGTGCAGAACCTGTAGGTTTTTCCAGGGAAGTCATCCCTTGAATTAGCTCTCATGTTCACTTGATCAGAGTACTCTTTTGGATAACATGTAAAAGAGGACCTTCCAGCCGATAAGCAAAGAGATTGTCAGTATGAAGGTGGGCTTGTAAACTTTGTTTTGCCTCGAAACAAATATAAATTGGTAATAAAATGCTCAAACATGAGACGCAGAACATCATTTGGTGTTGGAATTGAGATGGAAAGATTACCAGGATCATCATGGTCTCCAAATATTACCTGAGCGACAGCATCTTCTCCAGCTTGATCAGGATAGCCTACGCACAAAATCCCTCCAATCTTGCTCTCTTTCTTGGCAAAAGAGAAATCGATAGGACTAGCGGACATTATAACAAGGATCACATTTCCGTTTGTTGCATTAAATACTTCTCTTGCAAGGTTCTGTTTTTATCCTGGCAACATTAAGTTCTCCCTATCCAAGTCCTCTTGCTTAATAGATTGATCAAGCCCCACCACCAATACCACCACATCTGATGTAGTAACAGCCTTAGTTGCTGCGCCAATAAGCGATTCACCGGTGCAATTTATGAAGGACACCCGGCTTCACATGGAACAGATGAGATATACTTATGCAGTCCTTGTAAAGGGGTAAGGTATTTACAAGGCACGCCGGCATAGATGCCACAGTAGCATTGCCATTTGGTCCTATAACAGCCAAGTTTTTTGTGGCGTTTTTAGACACAGGAAGAGCTCCATTATTGTCTAGCAAGACTATCCCTTGCTTTGCAGCATCAAGTGCAAGCTTTTGATGTTCTTCACTGCACACATCTGATGGTCCAAGATTTCCAAATGGGTGAAATTGTGGATCCCCGTCAAAGAAACTAAGTCTCATGAGGACTATATTACTGTAGATTAAGGCTTGGTCTGCAATGGATTCTTCAATTTTGTTTAACTTGACTGCATTCTCTGTATACCTTGGCAAAAAACGTCCACAATTCATGTTTAAACCTGCATTACATGATCATCTTATAGTATCAATAACTTAGAAGAGTTGGAATCTTCAATCGTCAGGGTCATCAACGATTTGTGCAAGTGCACTGTATACCTGCTCTTAAGTCCAGGGTTACTGCATCCTCGGGCGTGGCCGCATATCGGATTCTGTCATAATAAACCAGTGGCGGAGGGAATTAAGGGGGTCCCCTTAATTCTTTTCTTTTTTTAAAAAATATTTTTTATATTAACATTTTAATATAATAATTTAACAAGCTTTTCTTTTTTCTTTTTTGAATTATTGTTACTACCTCTCTTTTTTCTACGTATTTTTTTAAGTTATAAACTATTAATTAGTTAAGCAACTTTTTATGCTTTATGCTTAATGTTTTAAGTGAATCTTCTTTATTTCTTTTTATTTATTTCATTGTTTAATTTTAATTTTATTCCTTAATAATCTGCGCTGCCGATTTTTCAATCCATATTATTTTATAGATTTGTTAAATTAATATGTATATGTATAATATTATATGCATATGAATATGAATTAAAATGAATTTTGATGAATTAATATATATTTTGTTATGAATTTTATATGAAAAATGATGGTGATCAATGTACCAATGATTAAAAATAAAGTACTGAAAAACTAAAAAAATTTGAGATACAATAAAAAAAACTAAAAATATATATTAATATTTATATTTAACCTACTTGTGTAAAATAACAAATTAACAAAAAATTATTGCTAATAATTTCACTAGTCTTTAGAAGATTTAGAAATAGATGAATGAAAGTTTTATTGTATATATCAAGAAAGAATATTTTTAATGAAATTAATAATAAAGTTATTATTAAGCAATTTTAAAATATAAAAACTTGAAAAAATAATTATAATGTAAGTTTTTTTATTTTAAAAATATTTTTAAATTAATTTTGCTTAACATGAGATAATATATATATTTCAAATTGATCTTTTTATATATAACAAATATCTATATAATATATAATATTAAGTATTTATAATTTGTTCCACTTTTTTTTTTTTTGTTTTGGCTCCGTCGCGTAACAAACCCCAATGGAATCACGTTCTGAGACAACATTCCTGCCCAAAACCGCACAAATAAGTAGCTAGGAACAAAAGTTTAAACATGAAATTCATATAAATCAGAAGAAAAGGTTTCTATGGTCATGTTACATGTTGCAGTATTCATATAGGCGCGGGAAAGAAGTAGAGCAAAATCGTCAAGATTACGTTGTCCTCTGATAACCCCTTTGAGCAGGTTTGGATCAGCACGAGGAGGAATGCCATTAACCCTGTTATATGAACACATCACACTAATCACATGACCCTCGTCTACACAGCTTCTAAATAGTGGTTGAAAAGTGCCCACTAGATCCTTCTTTGTCACCTTCAAAATCAAAACCAACATGGATAACCTTGTTCTCAATGTCCAAAATTGTCATCGGACAATTGTACCATAGTAGAAAGGACTCATCAAGAGTGATATCTGCAGGCCTTATTAACACACATTGATGCAGTGAAAATGGCAATTCGTATCTGAAATTCATGCATACCAAAGTGAAATCGATCTGCACCTTTCCATATGTCCATATCATAAGCAGTATAATGCTTGAAAAAACTTGATACGTACCTTAAGCCTATTGCCAGTGGAATTCCCTTCCCAGGCCAACTTCTTGCAAGCCCCTAACATAATTGACAGCATATTTTAACATCACCACAGGATCCTCTCCTGGTGTCTCTTGGCCTCGATCCCACCTTGGGTCACAAAACTATTTAGATGGTGTCCAAGTGGTAAAGGCTTGGGACTAAGAGGTTTACTCCTTCTGTGGTCTCAGGTTCGAATTCTTGGTTGCTCATATGATGGCTACTGGAGGCTTACATGGTCGTTAACTTCAGGACCCATGAGATTAGTCGTGGTATGCGCAAACTGGTCCGAACACCCACGTTAATCTAAAAAAAAAAACAAGAAGGTCCAACTGAACTAATTCAAGCCAATCATAGAACCTGTTGCGGGTCTGGCTCACCTAACAATTCCTCCTTTCAGAGGATGCATTTGAAAACAAAATCCTGGTGGTATGCTGCCGGGAAATTGGATCAGCACGAACATTTTTCTGTTCAATTCATGGCTACAGCTTGAACTACGTACATGCATGGCCAAACATGCTCCTGATATATAACAAAGAGACTTCTTGTTTTTTTTTTTTTTCATCGACAGCAAAGAGACATCACTCGTGATCAACAGTGCCATACTTCGAAGGAAAAGTGATTAACTGAACAAATTTTCTCGTTGCAATGCTCCTTAATATCCCCGAACCTGCAAGAGAGGTGGGGCAGTTGACTTCTTTGTTTTCTCAAAAAAATCATAATAGCCCCCATGGTTCAAAAGTAAAATTTGCGAGCTCAGATATTCGCCATGGTGAGAGCCCCCATCAATCCGTGAGGAGGGATTGGAAATGGTGTAATTACCCACACCACAAGAGCCCAATACTGTAAATTGCTGGGTTGCCCCAGGACTTGGGGATAAAACAACCGTCCAGAATCATGAATGTCACACGGAATGACATGTCCTTCTAAGATTGGCCGTGCTTTGTCATCCGAACTCGTGACTGGTCAGCAGGGAATCCGACCTGGCCAACTAGTGATATTGACCCGCGTATTGAGTGGTCTATAACGACTGGAACCCCGGATTTCTTAACGCCACCTTCTTCCTGTTGCTGGACAATTAATTAACAACATTTTTTTTTAAAAAAAAAGGTCACATAACCAGTAGAAATAAAATATTACTTATTTTTAATTTTAAGTGATGTAATTTAATTGATTAAATTTTAGATTTATTTTTTAAAAATTATCAATTTAAAAATTATAAATTTTAAAATTATTGAAAAAATTACTAAAAACTTATTTAGTTTTTAATTTTAAAATCTCATAAAATTAATCAAATACACGCAAATAAAAAACTTCTATTATTAAAATAAAAAAATAAAAACTTTATTTTGACATTGCAAGTTCTTACAAGAGAGAACCATGTATAGTTCTCCCAAAGCATTTGGTTAGTACTAAAATGGGAACCGACCCAAAGGACTAGGCAAGAAATTTATTTATCCAACAATTTTTTTTGTTTTTTTTTGTTTTTGGAGATAAACTTCTAAAAACATATAAAATTAAATTGGTGCGAATTATTTCCAAATAACCGTCTCAAAACATTTAAGACGAGCTCTTGAAAAATCCAAAGGAACATTAAAGAGTAACCTCTATCATTTTTGCATGTTCAAAAGAGGAAATTTATTTACCCAACAATTTTTTTTCGCATCCATAAATATAAAAACATCCTTCTTACTTTTTATGTGACCAGGATCGTAATTAATTCCATTTCTAAATGGATTTTAACCTAATTGGGCGCTAGTTGCCCATGTGAATTGTTGACTAAGGTGGTAAGAATATACTAGCTGTGAGACTTGGATCTTGTAATCTTGATTGTTTAACTCAAATACCAAGACACTCGGTTGTTAATTCTAAGGGATAGGCAGGAAGTTAAGGAGTTTTTTTTTTTTTAATAAAAAATGATGACTTATAACAAACGAAAAGGAAATTATTCTAATTAATTTAATATTAAAGGATGCATTTTAAGATCTTCAAGAGAAAAAAACTTAATATTAATCTACCTATAAAATAGTTTGAATATATCTTTATTTTATTAGAAAAAGAATGAAACTTGATTTTATCACATTTGGCATCATAAATCATAGATGTTGATGTTATCGGCAAATACTAATAAACGAAACACATACGCAGCAAAAACGAAGAAACAAAACAAATCCCACTCGCACGCACCCGCAGTAACTACTTCTATGGTTCTTCCTTTCTTTTTGTCGACGAGAAACCCAACAATTAAACCAACCCAAACTTTTTTAGATTTCCTTTTCATTTCTTACAAAACCCAAAAGAATAAATAAATAAAACCCACTTTAATTATTTTTTTGTATGCATTCAAAGACCCAAACTTCTTTCTTTCAGCTCCATTTATAGATCAAAACAAGCAAAACCCACAAAAAAAATTCCCCACCTTTTAATAAAAAATGGTGCTAAAGAGACTATCTTTGAGTCTCTTTTTAGGGTTTTTGTTAACTTCTTTGATAGTACCAAGCTCTATAGCTAGATTTGTTGTTGAAAAAAACAGTTTGAGGATTACATCACCAGATAAAATAAAGGGTACTTATGATAGTGCAATTGGGAATTTCGGGATACCACAATATGGAGGTAGTATGGCAGGTGCTGTTGTGTATCCAAAAGATAATAAAAAGGGTTGCAAAGAGTTTGATGGATTTGGGATTTCGTTTCAGTCGAAGCCTGGTGCTTTACCCACTTTTGTTTTGGTGGATCGTGGAGGTATGTACCCTTTTGATATTTTTGGACAATTTTCTTTTTTTCCTTCGTGTGTGGCTGGTCTAGGTTTGCTTGATTGGAGAGACACCTTTTTGTTTTTTAGGTTAATTTGATTGGTTTTTGTAAGATTTGTGGTGTTTTTGTTTGGTGTGGGTTGATTGCGAGGTGCCCTTTTGTTATTTTTATCAACTTATGTCTTTTTCTTTCTTATTTATTTATTGCTTAATTTGACTACTGTTCTGATGTTTTGGGTCGTTTGTGGTTGATTGGGGAGCTACCCTCCTTTGGTTTCTGGTTTATTTGAGGGTTTTCTTCTTTAGGTTGTTGAGAAGGCGTCCCATGTTTGATTGGGATCATTTGCTTATTTTAGCTACCTTTATTAAGTATAGAGAGATTCAAGGAGGTTTCCGTTTGTTTCAGATCAACTTGCTGAAATTTTAGCTCTTTTTAATCAGTGTGTGAGGTAACTATACTGCCGTTGTAAGAAAATTCTTATCTGGTTGGTTTGTTTGGATGATAGATGGCACCGGATTGATTTTATTTTACTTTATTTTATTTTAGCTCCTTTTAGGCATTTTGCACAGCATACCAATTGGCTCCTGGTACCATTGTGTTGGGAATTATTGTATTGTTTTGAATGTTGTGATTATTTACTTCTTGGGGGGGTGGGGGGCCAAGCTACAGAAGTCTGAAGATGTTGCAGATTAATTATCCCATGGTATTAACGCTATTTATGATGAATATGCTGTTAATTAATCAGCATTCATTGAGATGTGGGTTTTGTTGGATTTGGGACTTCCTCCTGTTGAACTACTTTCCTTTGAGATTACCAACATAGTTCTCATGCTAAATCTATAATTGGTTCATTTGATTGCTTTTCAGATTGCTTCTTTGCTTTGAAGGTCTGGAATGCCCAGAAGGTTGGGGCTTCTGCAGTGCTTGTTGCGGATGACATGGAGGAAGCATTAATAACCATGGACACACCTGAAGAGGATGTTTCATCTGCAAAATACATTGAGAACATAACAATACCATCTGCTCTTATTGAGAAAAGTTTTGGTGAAACATTAAAGAAATCACTTAGCAACGGGGATATGGTCAATGTGAATCTTGATTGGAGAGAAGCTGTTCCACACCCGGATGATCGTGTGGAGTATGAGCTATGGACCACCAGCAATGATGAATGTGGGGTTAAGTGTGATATGTTGATGGAATTCGTGAAGGATTTTAGGGGCGCAGCACAGATCCTTGAGAAAGGTGGTTACACTCAGTTTACACCCCACTATATTACCTGGTACTGTCCTCAAGCATTCACCTTGAGCAGGCAGTGCAAGTCACAGTGCATAAATCATGGAACATATTGTGCTCCTGATCCTGAACAAGACTTCAGCTCAGGTTATGATGGGAAAGATGTTGTTCTTGAAAATTTAAGACAACTATGTGTTTTTAAAGTTGCAAATGAGACCAAAAAACCTTGGGTGTGGTGGAATTATGTAACTGATTTTCAAATCAGATGTCCTATGAAAGAGAAAAGGTACAACAAAGAATGTGCTGATGCTGTCATCAAATCTCTTGGTAAATATTTCATAACTTCTTATTTTAAGTATACTATCAATCAAACTAGAAAATGGGAAAAACAAGAGTTTTGAATGCGTTGAATGTTCCATGCTGTTCACATGTCATTGCTCCAGGGCTCGATGCTAAGAAAATTGATAAGTGTATGGGAGACCCAAATGCTGACTCTGACAATCCTGTTCTGAAAGAAGAGCAAAATGCCCAGGTAATTGTCTGTTATTCTTATTCTTCAGTTTAACACAACACTTTAAATCTGCAAGTTTGGATGCTTGTGCTTGTCTGCAATCATAGTAATCTCTGATATCAGTTCAACCATGTATAGCTGCTTGACAAAGACTTTCATGTAGGTTGGAAAAGGATCGAGGGGTGATGTAACCATATTGCCCACCCTTGTTGTCAACAATCGTCAATATCGAGGTCTGCTATTGCCAGCTTGTATATTGGATGAAAAGTTACATTAGGGTATTTATTTACTTTTCTTTTTAAAAAACATGTGCTTACAGGAAAGTTGGAGAAAGGTGCTGTTCTAAAGGCCATATGCTCTGGTTTTGAGGAAACAACAGAGCCAGCAGTTTGTTTGAGTGGTGGTAAGTTTACTTATGCTATTTATCATGATTGCCCTTTGTTCTGAGGCCATCATCTGATGAAATGATGGACGACCCTGACTAAGTGGATTTGAGTGCTTGGTATTGTGACCGGCCACTGAAAGCATCGTAGGCCTCAAACCATGTTACATTTTAGATCGCTGGTCGAATACCGACTTACTGAGACTAACATCTAGTACTGGCTGCCTTGGGTGACTTGTGTGCTCATAAATAGTTCATGATCGGGGAATGTTGTTGATGCAGATGTGGAGACCAATGAGTGCTTGGACAATAATGGGGGTTGCTGGCAAGATAAAACAGCCAACATCACAGCCTGCAGGGTATGAATTAAAACTTGCTGCGAGATGCTGCTCTCTGGCTTTTGTTCTCTTTAGGTCCTTTAGACAATTGCTTTTATCAATGCAGGACACATTTCGTGGGAGAGTATGTGAGTGCCCTCTTGTCGATGGTGTGCAGTTCAAAGGAGATGGTTACAGCCACTGTGAAGGTGAGTTTGTCCTTTATTTAAATCAGCATAAACTTATGAAAAATGTAATAATATAGCTGTCCATTCATTTCAGCAAATCCTGGATGTCCTGCTGATGATTATAAATAAATGTCTGAAAGAAATTATTTTATGGACAATTGTGGGCTTTTATTAGGGGGGAAAAAAACCTACAGTACTGATTATATTCATATTCAGTATAATTGCAAGACTGTGCCATAAAGAAAATTTAGTTCCATGAATGGCACATGAATCTGACCTATACTCGAGAGACATGTGTTGTATGAGGGTTTGTAGGTGGAAGGTGGGTTGACTGGGCGGGAATGTTCCAAACCTAGTCAACTGGAATCAAATGTGTGAGTTGCTTTCTTTCATTTTAATCGTTTTGGGCTGCAGTGGAGTGGGCGGGGGAGCATGGTTTCCAATAGCTGTTCTAGCCATCCCTTGCAAATAACTCAAGTAGGATTTGATCCTAGGTTCTGGGCTTAACAGCAATAGATTTACTGCCTAAGCTATGTAGCTTTACAGCTGGTGTGTTCTGACCCAAGGTTTGGTGGATCTTACTCTGTTGATCATGCTTCAATATCAACTGTACCTTTTGAGGATTCATACTTGACGTTTGACTCCCAGATGTTAGTATTAGATGTGTTTGCGCACACGATAAGAGGCAACTTATCTTATTTCCTAATTTAATCTTTTTGTTATACTTTTGTACCATCTTAAAATGTGCTATGCTTTAAAGTGACTATATTGTTTTGCAGTGAGTGGGTCTGGGAGGTGCAAGATAAACAATGGAGGCTGTTGGCACGAATCTCGGGATGGACACGCCTTCTCTGCTTGTCTGGTTAGTGATCACCATGTTTCTCAAATTGTTATTCTCCAGTAAATTTATTCATTCCACTTTCTAATTTTTACTGTGGACAGGATGTTGATGGTGGTAAGTGCCAGTGTCCTCCAGGATTTAAAGGTGATGGTGTGAAAAGTTGTGTAGGTAAGATGTTCCTCCCTTGCCTTCCTTGATATCCTGCTTTTATCAGGATGGAGAACTTGATTCATTTTGAAAGGAAATTTAATGGCCATGCATGTGAATTGAGTCTACTGAGAATGTTATGGTGCCTGAGGTGTAAATCACAAACAGAACAACAGGTCATATTTGGTTGAGAAATAGAGCATAATTGTTAGGTTTTGAGGACATACAGCCATTTACAAAAAGACCGAGTCACTGTCTCATCCCCACCCCTGCCTACCAACAAAAGGTCATACTTTAAGCATTCAGAACTAGCTCCAGCTGCCCCCTTGTCTCCACGAATGCTACATGACAAACTCAGCTCTTCCACCTTGCTTCAACAGGCACTTGATTGATCCTTGTTGGCTCTTTTCATGCTGCTTTGAAGTTAGAGATTGTCACTTCATTCTGTACACTTCCAATGTTAGGCCTTTTCTCTTTTCCCTCGTGGTACTACTTGGTTATTGGTTATCCAGGTGCACCTAGTACTTGCCCTTGTGGGTTGGTTATTGTTGATTCATGCATGATTTTTCAGGCACAATTCCACGCAGGTCAAATCTAAGCTGCAGTTGTCTAAATCCCTTGCATTAAGTACATCTATGCTACCCCAAGCGGTGGGTTCATGCTTATAAATAACCTTTATTGGATAAATCAAATGTTTTAATTTCTAAAATTTATCTGTGCTTAGGCCATCAGGATACTTCAGTTATACTGATTTGCTTGTAACAATATTTTGAGTATCCACCTCTTGCCAAGTCAAAATTGTTTTGAGTTTTCTCCTTGACTACAGCTGAAACTGAAATCCTGCCAGAGAAATCTGTATGTTTGCCAATGCTGCTGCTTAATATTTTGTTTCTTCTACTAATGTTTGACTGTACAGATGTTGATGAGTGCAAAGAGAGAAAAGCCTGTCAGTGCCCTGCATGTAGTTGTAAAAATACTTGGGGAAGCTATGAATGCTCTTGTAGTGGGGATCTTCTTTATATCAGAGACCATGATACCTGCATAAGTGAGTTAGAAATTGTACCTTCTTTGTTTTTTTATGCGATAATGTGGTCCTTGTTTTGATGCCCCCCCACCTCCCCCAATGATCAATATCAGGTAAGAGCGGCACTGAAGTGAGATCAGCATGGGCTGCAGTTTGGGTCATTTTGTTAGGCCTGGCGATGGCTGGTGGCGGAGGATATCTTATCTACAAATATAGATTGAGGGTAAGCATGGTGCCCATTATTTTTTCCTTTTTAAAACCATACCTTTGGTTAAGTTTTACCTTGCTTTTTGCTCACTTCAGACATCTGTCTATTACACAAACATTAAGAATAGTGGTGGTCTCTCTATAGTAAAAATCTCTATTCAGCTTTTTAGATCCACTATCTGAAGCAATGGCGGTATTGTGGGCTTGCAACCTAGTGGTGGTTGTTTTAAGCCCCAGGAAGGCTAGACCAGCTATTTATGCAAAAATGAAGAAGAATAGGATGATCTGCAAAGTTTCTTTCAAATACACTGCTTTAGTCGGGCCATCTACAACTGTTTTTAGGATCTCTTGTGAAGCAGTTTATACCTCATTTCTTTAGAACTTCCTTCAGTGTTGGCATAGCTGGAAATTTTGGAAATGATGGAAAGCACGTTATGGTAATTATGTTTACCACTTGTGGCGAATTTAGTTTAAATTGTCATTACTATGGGATAGATAGCTGCATATGGGTTAGCTATGCCTGAATACTCAAAGCCAATCAAATCGAATCTATGGGCAGACTGAAGCTTCTGGGTTTTGGTTAGAAAACGTCAAGCAGCCAGATCAATTAGAATAGACATATATGAGTCTGGATTGCTCTTGACATGTATCTTAGAAGTTCCATGGATATCTCATCACTGTACTTGCGTTGAGTTTGATTTGCTTACTCTTATCTTTTTTTTCTTCTTCTTTTGCTTTGGCAGTCATACATGGATTCAGAGATAAGAGCTATAATGGCACAGTACATGCCTCTGGACAGTCAAGCAGAAGTTCCAAATCATGTCCATGACGAGCGGACTTGAAGAAAACTGTCCTCTGGCACAATGCATGCCTCATTTGAAGGTTGCTAGTAACAGCAGTGTTGAAGTTGTTCTACGATTGCCCTTTATCCTTTCAACGATTTTCAGCTTGGATTTTACACCTGTAATGTACATGGACAATAAAAAGTGCAGATTAAAATTGTACTTCGTTTGTTAGGACTGTAAAATCTTACACTTGAAGTAAGGATTGGATCTGGGGCAGATAGCAAGGGATTTGGCTGTAATGTCCAAGAATTTCCGTTCCCGTCCCTTTATTTTTACATAATTTATGATTACCCTGTAACTGGTCCATCCCTTTTAGACAGGCTGACCCTTTTTGCCGTTATATTTATTTAAATTTAAGTAGGTTTGACGCTTTCATTTGCACGGACGATCAAATTTATGTTGGAAATACTGTTGCCTTGTTCCAATGCGGGTAAAGGTAAAGCCGCTATTGCCACTTCTTGATTTATATCTGCTCGTTATCTTTTCTCCTTCCCTTGTTACTTTCAGTCACGCAAATGGCACGTTGCAACTTCGAAAGTGTGTTATTTACATGAGAAGAAACCATGGACATTATCCGGTGGCTTGTTATTTATTTATGATGTGGATGATCAATGTTCAATGATGTGTAGGCCTTCCCCTTGTCCGTTCGTTGGAAGCCCCAACGGGCTCTGCCTGGTCTGGCCACAAGCTTCTTAATTTTTGACCAGAAAGTGTTAGCAGTTAGCCTCTGGACTTCGTTGTGGGTAACTGATCAAAATTCACCTGCAGTTTATGTAGACAAATCTCATAATCAAGCTACTCATGTTTTTCTAAAAACCTAAAATAATCTGTCAACGAACCCGTGAATTTGACAGAAGGATCATCTGGCAAGCTGCTTTCTTTAGCTGCTACGTTAAATCAAACAAAAGCTAGGTGGGAATAATTTCTAGCGAGAAGAGAGAAGGGAGAAAGGGGAAAATAAAAGTTGATCATGACCAGGAGCATTCATATTGGGATTTTATCCATTTCACTTCTTTTATATTGTTGAAGTGCTGCCTTGTCCTGAAGAGAGAGATGGCTCCTAATTTCTGGCTGTTCACCTTGAGCCTCTTCTATTGAGCCGAGAGCTTAACAGTTAGCCATCGAAAATATTCTTTCCTGCAGATTTTCTAAGGAAATTCATTATGGTTGTATAAAAAAGAATGCACGTTCCTTTATTCTATGCAAATTCCTTATTTTTCATCTCCAAGGAAGATCAAAACATCAGTTGAATATACGTACTGACAAATAAGCAAACACAGATCAGCAAATTCTTTTGTTTGTTTAGATATTACTAAAAAGCTAAGCGACCAGCTAAAAATTAATGACTGTTGGATAACCAAGTTCGTGTATATTCTTATGAACGAACTTTTATATTCAAGTATAGAATCTGCTCGAATAATGTCCATCATGTCAAGATGTCTACATGAAAGAATTTTTCACGACGATCACACCTCGTGAATTAATTTTATAAGAGGACCTTTTCTATACTCAGAATAAAACCATTACAAAGTGGCAATGACTTTATTTTAATCTCATCTATTAACAGATATAATCAAAAGCACCACCCTCCTCTTAACTTCTTCTATCGTCATGGTGCGGTAACCTTCAGATGATCAAGACCGATGTCCATCCCGTTGTAAGCGATAGGCGCGTACATCCACATGTCCTCAGAGCTTAGCAGCTGCAGGATTTAAAACAAGAAAATGACAAATTTAAAACAAGCACCATTAGATAATAATTTTTCTTATAAAGAAGGATGTTAATTTGTTCTGACCTTAATTTGGAGTTGCAAAAACTTCACATACTGGACAGCTTCTTCAAGCATTGTGCTAATGTCAACCTGCCATATCAGTAAACCAATCTTGAGAATTTTGCAGATCACAAAATTTATTGATTGATAATATACAGATATGATGCCGTGAGATGTACTTCATACCTTTGTTCCGTTGGGGACAAGGTTTTGTAGAATTCTCAGCCTCTCATTTATTCTTTCTCTTCTTTTCTGCAAGACACAAAGGAAGATTTATCAACCACTGTTTCTTCAAATCTAGTAATTGAAATGCTGTGCAAAAGCATTGAAAGGGGTAGTCACCCTTGCATAGAGGCTCTGGGGATCAGTGGCTGCCCCCCTGCTGGCTCTTGTTTTGCCACTTGAGTTGAGAGTTGCAGTCCCTTTCGAGCTCAAACTTGAACTCGCTCCTCTATTGAGCTCATGAGAGGCATTGGATTCATCCTCTGAGCAGCAACCGCTTGAGGCAGGCCCATTAAGGCCAGCATCACTTCCTTCATCATTGTTGCTAGTCGAGGCAACCTTCTGGCTCTTCTTTGAACTTGCATTCCTCTTGTTCTTTTGAGCCTAAATCATTACAATCAAAATAAGACAGTGCCTCGAAAACCAAAACCTTTTCTATATGCTCTACAGCAGAAAATAGAACTCCATCCAGTGCAAATGTAGCAGATTCTAAGAAGGTAAATGCTGGTTATTGTACTTACATCTCCTGAATTTCGTGATCTTTTCTTAGAAATCTGAGGTGGGTTGCTGTTTTTGTCTTCCAGGGGTAGTTCAGAAGCTGGCATCTCTGGTTCTCTCTTGGCCCGAAAATCGTTTTCAGGAAGAGCAGCTACAGTCTGGTTTCCACCAGGCTCCTCATTGCTATTACTCATTTCTTGGTTTGAGCAGTCATCGCCTTCAACGAGATATGAGTCTCCCATGCAAAAATCCATTGACATTGAGCTATTATTGATAGCCAAAATTGGATGAGAATCACTCATGTAGTAGCTATCTTGGCTTGTGTTGGGAAAAAGAATGCCACTACCACCACTATAACTACTACTCCCTTGTGAAAAATGGTGCAAGTTAATATTAGCAAAATCCAAAGAATAAAATGAACATTCATTAGCCCCTTCCATGTCCGTTGTTGGTTCGTGGTTAGGCCAGAAACTAGATGGAACTCCGAAGTTTGAACTTGAATCAACCTGATTAGGAGGACAGTTACCAAGCAACTGTGCCATGAAATCAGCCTCCTCACTAGTGTACATTCCACCAAGAGAACTCCACTCTCCCTCTGCCATAGATCCAATAGACTCCATCTCTTTTTCTTGGTTTTTTTTTTGGGTAGCCTAATAGAGAAAGGGTCTTTTGTGTTTTTGACTGAACTGTTAGAAGCTAGATTAGCACGGTGCTTGAAAGGAAACAAGATTAAGATGGCATATTTATACCCAGCATCAATGAAGAATGTTGAGACATACATTGACTTCACTTGTGTAAACATGCCTGAATTCATTATTATAAATTATTAGTATATGAAAGGGTCTCAATTCTCTGTAACCAATTGGGACCAGTCCGTAATGGGGCCCCAGTACAACTCATCTGTAGGACCTAAATCAAGCAATGATGGAACTAAAATATTCAGCAACCCTTCATTAACACCCTAATCTTAAACTTAAAGGACACATGAAGAGAATGATTGTAAGCCTTAAAAAGTTGTTTAAGGGACTTTACTGTGTTTCTGTTTAGGATAACTGTATAATTATTTTAGGATGCAGGTTGAGAAAAAGTGAGATTTGGTAGGGGATGAATAAAGAGAATCACACCTGGCAATAGATAGACGTGGGAGGTGCTTGTTGAATATGATAATAAAAAAAAAGAATTTTGTTAAAGAGGATGAAAAGGACAGGGATAAAGGACGGCTAAATGTCGTGAAGGGATGAGACTTAACATTCTGATCAAAACTAATTGGAACCAGACAATATATCGGTTTAATGGATTCTCTGTCTCCTCCATTCTAGCTACCAGGTGCTCCTTGAACATAGAATCTGTTTCTCTCTATTAAGAACCTAATCCTAATCAACTCTTAAACATGACATCAGTCTGTCAACAAATGCAAACAAGATTTCCTTGATCATTTCATTTCTATGGGGCTTGTTTAAATGTTCTAACTTTACATCATGCGATATCAACATAGGACGTCGATATACTATGTACTTAAGGCAATATATATACATGATGTTGTTTATCCTTCTGATTGTAACATGGTACTGGGATTAATTAATTTTAACCTTCTGTATTTTTTGGTCTGCTTTGAATTCGCACAAGTCTTCTACCTAGGTCAGTATAGAGTAACGAATTCCGGCATTCAAAGCAGTGAACTGATTCTTAACCTGTGTGGTTTTGCGTGCATGGTTTCCAAGTCAAAGACATTAATGCTCGCATCCCGTTTGTAATTTCCAAAGTAGAAAATTACTTTTAATTGTGAGCACATTCCGCAGATTGCAGAGCCATGTTGTGTAAGAAAAAAAAAAAATGAGTCCACACCCCATGAGCTGCGAGATAAGAAAATAACATTAAGAAAGATTGGGAACAAAACCCAAAAAATTTCCATACTTCTACAAAGACCACATAAAACGTTACTATATTATATTGTAGTGAATACGTTTCACTTTGAACTAATGATCACCGTGTGAGTAATGAAGAAAAACCAAGGTCCGTAATGCCATATCCCAAAGTCCTAGAGCTACCTCAGAATCCGGCGATCCTTATGCTTTATGGAACGCGTAAATCAAGCATTCTCAAAAGAAAGCTCAGAGGAAATTTTGATGAGTATTTTCATATTACTTACTCCACATTTTTAAAATATGGCGCCGGCCATTGCACGATCTCATGTAGGGGTGATGTTACCTTGTTTTGCTGAAGTATTAGTTGTACAGGAATAAAATCTTTGCTTTGCAAAAATATTGGAGAAACTCTTGTAAAACCGATGTTGTTCTACACAGCAGAATGAGAATATTACATTTAAAATTGCTGTTTCTAATATAGAATGAGGGGTGTAAACGTTTAAAATCTTGGTTTCTTGATTCTTAGCTGGCCTGCACGACCCCTTCAGAATGAGATAGAGTTCAGCATTTCTTGGTGGCTGGCATATGGTGCATGACCCTTTGCATTAAAAGAACCCCATGAAGAGACACTTCAACATTGCAATTACAAACATTCTTGTTAAAACGAGTAACAGAAAGACTTCACTCCCAAGTATAGAGATGATTTCGACGGACAGACGTCTGAGAGGATTGAAATCAAGTAGCTAGGGTTTTCAATGCTAAACGAATTCAGTAATTATTTCTTGTTTGTCGAAACCAGTTCATTGGTTTTAAGACTTGAATGAAATTAAGTTCATCGAGCGTAATTGCAAGTCGAGAATTAAAACAATATAAATCCAAGAGAATAACTTTGTGGTTGCTACTGGGAGCTTCCAGAGACTCCACTTGCATTGAAAGTCTCCTGATGGATTTTTTCCAACCATGACATTGTTTTCTTTTTTTCTCTCTCTTTTTTTAATTTTTTTAAATCAAGATGTGCGTGTATTGTTTAGCTTTTGTATGCTAATATTAATTATTATTATTTTTCAATTGAATTTTATATAAATTATGGGTACTTTAGATGAATGCTTTCACGAAAAAAAGTTCTTCGTGATCTGACAATATCTTACAACAATATTCTCACAATTTTACAGTACCGGTCGGAAAGCTAGCAGGCATGCATGAAAAAAAATAATCTCTTGATCGATACGCCAAATCATTGTAGAAAAAACCGGCCTTACGTGCAAATTAACAATCAAATCAGGGTGTAATAAAACCACATGCTGCTTATTGATGGGGAAAACGACAGCTCCCATTAATAGTCAGTACTATCA